>NC_056735.1:395784911-395981937 GCF_019279795.1 Protopterus annectens
TTAGAATAACTCTCCTTCCTATATATATAGTACTCGAAAAACCTACATTAGTTTTATTAATAGTTAAATCCAAAAAATTAATAACTTCATCATTCCACTCATATGTGAACTTAAAAAAGTTTGTGGTACTGTTCAAGTAGTCAACAAAGTCTACCGCAGTTTTTTCTTCACCTTTCCATAAAATTAAAAGGTCATCCAAAAACCTGTTGTATAACATAATGTTGTCGTTAAACCTAGAGGGGAAAACAAAAAGCCTTTCCCATGCCAACAAAACTAGGTTAGCAAAAACCGGGGCACATTTTGCCCCCATTGCCACCCCAGAAAGCTGCTGGAACACCTCACCTTCAAACAAAATAAAATTATTTTTTAAAACCACTTCCATAAGATCTTGAAGTAAATTAATCCGATCTTTATTCACACTTAAACTAGCATGGAGACTATCATAGAACATTTCTAAACCTACCTGATGTGGAATAACAGAGAATAGCTTAACCATGTCAATTGTTAAGAAGCCAAAACAGGAGTTACTGATTGTCACTTCCCTCAATCTCTCCAAACAATGCCATGAATCCCTCAAAATGTGTGTTGCTTCACTTACAGCTGACTTAGATAAAACATCTATAAACGCCGCAAGCGGTTCTGTCTTTGAACCCCTAGCCACAACAATTGGTCTAAAAGGCAATCGATCAGTGCCTTTATGAACTTTGGGGATACCAAAAATGGTAGGCATTGCTGGAAATTTTACTGTGAGGTAGTTGAACTCAATTTTGTTTATAACTCCCTGGTACAATGCATCCAGTAAGAACAAATCAATTTTGGCATAAGCCCTATTGACGTCATTTGTAGATACCCTCTTATACGTTGACTCGTCATTCAAAATTTCAGTCATCTTTAGAAATATAATCAATTTTAGTCATTATTACCATACCTCCACCTTTATCAGGTTTCATACACCTGTATTGGTTGGAGGCCCTAAAATTTCTCAAGATAAGTCTCTCATTATCTGAAAGATTGTCTATTACCTGAATTTTCTGTGAACAAATCCTTCTAAAATCACACTCAACCAATTTTTCTAATAAGGTAACTTCAGCATTGGGGGGGGTGGAATAAAAGTACTCTTTCTTTTAAAATCTTGTTTAGCTTCAGTGTCAATTACCCCATCCTTTTGTTTGTTAGAAGAGAAAAAAATCTGTAAATTTAACTGTCTCATATAAAGTTTCAAATTAATAAGCACCTGAGCTATATCCAACCTAAAGTTGGGTACAAAATTAATACCCTTACTAAACAGGTCAAAATGTGTATCACAAATCTTAATGTCAGTATAATTGTAAATGAAAAAAACTTGTTTTTTCAAAATCTCGTGCCTCATAACAGAATGACTATAAACTGTGTCAATGTCATCATGAATATGTGCATTCAAACCATCGCTATTTGTCGTTACATCAAAAGAGAAAGACTCACTAAAAACTTCATGCCCCATAACAGAATGACCATCAACTAAATCCACTGTATCCATGTCATCGTGAATGTGTACAATTGAAATAACATTGTTTACCATTACATCATCAGAAAAAAACTCACTAGTAACATCAGATAACACATTTCTATCCACAAACTCATCATCTAATGTAGGTTTTTCGAGTACTATACATAGGAAGGAGAGTTATTCTAACTCCCTGTTACATTTTGGAAGTTGCCACCCTTTTCACCAGAGAAAAGGTGTAGTGAAGGGGCAGATGGTTCGAACATCTAGGTTAGTCAGTGATGATGACTTGTTTAGAAAAGAGATTTTTAAGTTGATTGGGATGTTCTTGGAACGAGGATACCCTCTTAAGCTTTTACTTAAAATTAAAAAAGAAGTGCTGAGGAAAAGGGGAACAGATTATATGCCAATTTTGAATATTAAAGTTCAACCGGTTAATACGGGTGGCAACAATAGTAGCAAAAAAACTGGAACATTTTTTTTTTAAAGTACAACAACAGGGCACCTGAATTGTGTGCCAGTTTGAGAAACATGTGGCGGTACTTCTTAAGTGATGAAACTAAGGGAACCTTAGATGTTGAACCTGTGATTGTTTATAGTAGGGGGGAGAACTTAAAGTGTATTTTGGAAAAAGAAGTTAAGCCTCACAATAAATCACGTATGAGTAAATGTGGGGCTTGTAAATTGTGTAGGTTTATTGGTGAAGGTTCCTACCTTTGTGTTTTTGATTACAAATATACTATTGCTTGCCCTGGGCACTGTAATTGTAATAGTAAAAACTTAGTTTATGTAGCCTCTTGTATGTCATGTGAAGCATTTTATGTAGGTATGACCACTCGAAGATTAAGAGATAGAATATCAGAGCATGTTAGATCTTTTAGGAAGAAAGACATACACAATGCACTTTATTTACATGCCACGACATGCTCCAATTTTAACAAGTTTTTTTTTTTTTGTAGTGGACCATGTCTCTACATTTGGGAGAGGGGATGTGGCTAATAGAGTTGCTGTTTTGGAAGCAGAATGGCAACTTAGATTAAATGCTTTGAGATACCCTGGTCTCAATGACTGTGTGTCTCTGAAACCTGCTTTAAAATTTAAATCAAATCAGATTTAGATATTTAGTAACATTTAAAAATGTGTACATACATTTTTTATTATAATTTTCTTACTTTATTATTCTGTGTGTGTATTTTAAGAATTTTAGATAGAATAGGGAAACTATTTATAACTTAAGTTAATATTAGGACCATTTAAAAAGTTTATTAGGATGTTCATTGGTTGCTATACTGTGATGTCAGCTTATTAACACGGGGCATTTACTATAAAGGTGTTTTAATTGTGATTGTAAAATGACTCTGAAGAAGCCAGTATTAAACTGGTGAAAGCGCTTAGTCATTTTTGTTCATTAAAGTCAGAATTGTTTGTTTCACCGTACTACTAGTGGTCGTCTTCAGTGGCTGTTTGCGTTTTTACTTTAAAGATAGTTGATGACTATATACACTATGATAGATATACAATTACTGTAAAAGCAATTTTAACTGTTTTTCCAGGTTACACAATTAAATACAGAAACTACTGCACTTGAATGAGTTACAACATTGAAATCTTTCTATAAATAGTCTGGAATGGTTGCCTGTAAGAGTGACGCCCAATCATACTCTTTGTTAAATGGTTTGCATGTAAACTCATGACTTGTTTCCATTTATTCTAAAATGATCAAGTTTTTACTCATATCCAGATTACAGAGAACTCTTAGTTTATCAGCCTTTGCATAGCCTTGCTTAAGATTAAATATTATTCATTGGCTTAGCATTATATTTCTCACTCATCTCAAGTTGAACTGTCTACACAGGCAGCCCAGATGCAAAACAGTATACCTACCCATTAACAGTGCTCAACTATTAAAGCCATTTACTGAAAATATTCCCAGTCATAGAACAAATTGCTAGCTTTTTCTTTATAATTGGTGGGTAATAACTGGCTAACAGTATTACCAGTCAAAATGATCTCACATTTAGCGGCAAAATCCATACTGGAGAAGATTGATATAGAGACACTTTTGTTACCTAACATCAACATTCTCACTTCTAATCCTACCTCTGACCAATGCAATATAAAGGCCTAATCTCATCACAGCAGTAGACACTTTTTTGTTTTTGTAGTTGCTAAGTAATCCATCTAAGATATTCTTAAACTACAGCCCCGAAGCAGGCATGTTAACATTCTCCTGCTCACTATAACACTTTTTAAAACAAGCATTGTTCTATGATTTTTATGACTTCCTGTGGATTTGCTTGTCTTTCCTGAAACAAATATGAGTTACTTGATTTTGTTGCAGGCCTGAAATTTCAGTGACAAACCAGAATTGTCAGGGTTGAGAACATTTTTTCTTGCCCAGCAGGAGTTGCTGCCGCTGCAAACTAATAGCTCTGTCAGTCACTATCATTCTTGTTATGTACCACTGTGCATTTAACTTTACATTTTGGGACACTAAACGACTCAGTACAGCATTCAGAAGCAGCACAGAGTCCATTACTTATAAACGCTGATGGCTGTTAATGTTATGCCTGGAAAGTAAGTGTACAAGGAGCAGAACTGAGCAAAACTGCAATTAAAGATGTGTGCATACTCAAGAGAGGTGATTCCAACACTTATATACATTTATAGAGGAAATGGAAAGATTCTTAGATGTGAAAGCAGTATTTGTAGATCTATTATTGTAGTGCTGAGAGTTATTAGTACACCTTGCATGTATCTATTTCAGGCGATACAACAGTGCTCTTTTTTTATTAACAAATACAGTTGACAATTCAATGTGGACAATACCAAGCCCAGACTATGAACATTTTCTGACAAATCAAGGCAAGGTTGCTCCAAAATGCAGGCATCAGACCACTCCCAAACAATCTTTGTTTTAATATATTTGCAGTGGTAGGCAAGCTGTCAGTAGCTGTACTGATTTAACATATATGAGTGAAGTTGCTTAAATGTGATGACAATTCTGCTTCTTCATTGCTCTCAGATGTTGGTCTGATATGGTACTTTAACCTAAAAAGTATGTATGTGGATTGTATTGTGTATTTTTTCTGGTAGCTCATTTCCATGCTGATGCTTGTATTTGTTTGTTGTAATTACATTATAAATTATCATCTGTGTATGCACTCTGTTTTCACTGTCAGCCATCCTGGACCACATCGTGGATAAAAAGAATCAGACAGTCCATTCTGTCTTGAAGAGTTATCAAATAAATGGATAAGAATGTCTCAACTTCCATTCCATTCAGTTTAAACAATTTTGTCAACAAATGTTAGAAATAAATACTGAATTTCTCAGTGAATGATTAAAAAACAAATGGGAGTCTTTAAAACAGACCTTTATTTTGGTATGACAATGCTGTATGATAGTAATTTTAACAATCAGTATACCCCAGCTTGGATTACTATACATTACAATGCACCGGCTCAATATGAATGTTTATCTTTGTGGACAAAAGCTAGCATTATTAAGCTGAATGCCTTGACACAGTTGCTTTCACAGATGAATGTTATGGGCCTTGCATTCTTATATATTATTTTTTGTATCTACATTCTTCTAAATTATTATTTTGAATTTTGTGGCCTATATATTTTTATTGCCTGCTATATATACACAGACATATATCTATATCTATATCTACACACACACACACACACACACACACACACACATATATATATATATATATATATATATATATATATATATATCTATATATGTACTTCTAAATTTTGAACTTTTAAAACTTCAAATTTCTTATGGTCAAGACCATAAGATCAAAGTTTTAAAATTTTGAAATATAAATAAAATAAAAACAAAAATAAAATCCACACCCCCTGCTAATTAAATATACCAACTCTGAGATTGCATTACAGCGAGGAAAACGGTAAATATACCATTCTGCGCTGTACTGAGATCTCCATTTAAATGGCTCAAAGTTTCAAAAGTTTGATCTTATGGTCTCAACCATAAGAAATGCAAAGTTTTGAAACTTCAAAATTTAGAAGTAGACCCATGTATATATACTGCCATGACCAGATATAGTCACAGCGTTAGACTTATTTTATTTACTTAAGCTAAGTTATTTTTTTATCTAGATTTTTCTAAATTATTATTTCTAACATTGTGGCGTGTGTGTGTGTGTGTGTGTGTGTGTGTGTGTGTGTGTGTGTGTGTGTGTAAGAAAGACTGTCTGTCTATAGGGGATCTGTGCCTGTGACTCTGTTAACATGTAAATCATTGTTTACTTCAATTACTTCTAATCCACATACATGAAAACATCAGAACTGCTTAGCAACTAGGGTTTCACCTACATTTTGTAGCCTGTAGTATGTACACTGCCACAACCAGATATAGTCACAGGCCTTCACTTCTTTTCTTTATTTGCTTGTAAGATTTGTGGATTATACTGTAAACTGATTATTAACTTTTGCTTCCCAGACTATTGATCATGGGAACTAAAATATGTTGTTACGGCTATACTTTCTTTTACTGCTGTTTATCATAAGTTTTCATTTGTAATTCTTCATTTACAAAATTTCTGCAGTGAAATGAATGGAGTTCATACAATAGTCAGGTTTGAGTCTCACAGTGTCTGTTTGTACACTACATAAGTATGAGCAAGTCAGGTAACATGACAGTGAACCCAGGTTGACTCTGAAGACAGCTACCTGGATCTATTAGACTTATCTGGTTACCAGATGTAAACAAAAAAAAAAACATTGGAGGCTGTATAAAATCGGTAGCTGTGTGTAGCCTACATGTATTTACCTTACTGCTACTGGTTAGATACATTAGTGAAGAGAAAATCATCTCTTGAAGGATTCAGAGAAAATCATCTGGATTATGTATGACCTAAAACTGAACAATATATGACCGACAACTGCTGGCCAATTTCTATGGTATAGATTCAAGACAGAGAGATAAAGCGACAGAGATGTGGAGATGGCCATCAGTTTCCAGACAGCCATATTTCTGAGGCAATGTCGTTTACACTTTCATCTGTGTCTCAGATGTACAAGGCTTCAATGGTACTAATAAGTATTAGAGATTTAATAAAAGTAAGGAATGTTTGTTTAGCAGTTCTTAACAATGTTGTTGTTTGGCAGGAGCAGGTACCTCAGTTCTGTCAGTTAGCATAAAGAAATAAGGCTATGATTAGTTAACAAGCTACTTTCTGTGGTATACATTCTGATTCACCTCAGCCTTAATTTGCCTACTCTGTAACTATGAGGATGTCTCTTAATTAGACAGTGCTTTGTGGCAGTCAGGAAATTGGGCTAGGCTCCCTAATGATTGCCTCAATCACATGCCTAGTAATTACCTCTCATCAGGTGGAGAGATTTTGGTATTTTAGAGTCCTGTTCTTGAGTGAGAGTAGTGAGGATCTGCCGATGGATACAGTAGTGGCAATATTGTCAGCACTGGACTGGACTGTGATGGTGAAACAAGAGCTGAGTTCTTGCACAAAGCTCACATTTTACCAGTTAATGACCGTTTTCATCTCTGGCATTAAACTCTTCATAGTAACTAATGGAATGTAATCACATATTCAGGCAGGGAAGAGGAGGTTTCTTTAATAGTGGCCAGGAAAGAGTGTGAAGCATGCTCCTCAGGATGGAAAGGAGCCAGTTGATTTGGTTTGGGAGCCTGGTGAGGATACTATCTGGTGGTATCCCATTGGAGGAGTACCAGTCATAGCCCACTAAAAGAGGACTGAAGAACAGATTCAACACTTGCTGTAGAGATTACATCTCTCATTTGGCCTAGAACATCCTTCAGGTTGATAAGGATACTGTTGCTGGGTATTGAGAACTGTGGTCGACCCTGCATGATAAGGAGTTTAAAAATGGACAGATAATTTAGCAGATTTTTCAAAAAATACTCAACTTAAAATGCTGTACAGTAGGAAGGAATGTTTTCAAATGTTATGAGTTCTTCTTAAAGAATGTTATGTGGGTCTATTATTGTTGTTGTGTTGTTCCGCCTTTCCCAGTTAGGGGTCGCCACAGTGGAACTCCGGTCCACTAATGATTGGCAGTAGATTTTTACGTGCCGAGTTGCCGGCCCTGATCCACAACCTTCAACAAAGGTACGCCCATTCACGTATGTCTCCACACAGAAGAAGGTCTAGCTGAGAATCAAACAGGACAACGTCTTACTGTGAGGCAACAATGCTACTGCAGCACCACCACCGCAGTATACAACACTTTTTAATTTGTTCTGCAATTACCTGCTTCATTCACTGCAACACATAGAAGTTAATCCTGAATGGAGTGTTAAACAATCATGAGATGTGCACACCATGTACACAAATGCACATACATATACACAAACACATACACAAAGTGGCACTTGTCAACATAGAATAAGACACATACATTCACTTGTGCACACACAGACACAGACACACACACACACACACACATTCACACACACACACACACACACACACACACACACACACGCACACACACACGCACACACACACACACACACACACACACACACACACACACACGCACACACACACACACACACACACACACACACACACACACACACACACACACACACATTCTCTCTCTCTCTCTCTCTCTCTCACTCACTCACAGTTGGCATACACACAGTTACAGGCACTTTAGGGGAATGCTGGTCCTCCTACATCACATCTTTGGGATGTGATGAGAAAACAAAATACCCAATGAAAACTCACATGGACACAGAGAAGAAGCGCAGAATCTACACAAAAGGCACTCCAACAAAAAAACCTAACTGGACAGCCAAGTGCTGTGAAGCAGCAATGTTAACCATTGCACCAGCATTAAGCCCTTTATTGTAATTATCCAGAAACAGTATCAGAAGTCAGCAACCAAAAACATTGTACTTAATGCATACAATGTATTTTGAGCCAAATTGATACATCTGCTCTCTTAAAAATAACATGTGAACTGTGCAACTGATCCAAATGTTAATTTAATAAAAGCATGAAAAAAAAATAAAATTAAACATGGCTACATAACAGCAAAATACACTGCTGTTATGACTTCAGTATATACTGGATAAGTATTTTAAGAAAAAACAGTTAATAAGCAATGTTGTACAACTGTGGTTTCTTTCAAATAAACCTGAAATATTTTGGATGCTAACTTATCTGTATTAATGACTTTATGTGTTCTTTTTGATATGTGCAGTCTTTAACACATTAGCCTTGACTCTAATCTATTATTTAGATTCCATATTATGAGTATCACTGGCAGTATACATCCAAGTTTAAGTCAGTATTGTCAAAAATATCTACTCCTCATGACAATGCCAGACATACTAATGCAAAGCAATGAATGTTATTATTAGATTATTGTTTTCTGGCTGCATCTGATGCTAATGCTAATTTAATAAAAGAATGAAAAATGTTAAATTAAACATGGCTCCATAACAGCAATAAGTATTGCTGTTATGACTTCAATATTCTATTTTTTGACATTCATTGGCATGAACCAAAAGTAAGTCTAGCTAACTTTAATTTAGAATTATAGTACTACCTTCTGCTTTCCTTATTTATTACATTTGCTTCAGACATATTAGACAGAACATTAGCTTGGGGTTTGATAAACTTGCATGCATGCATTTAATTAAATAGTTATTTTTTAGTTAATAGGAACAATGAAGTAAGATCCAGTCCCATACACTTAGGGCTACCTAAGAGGACTGTAAAAATTATATCAAGTTAGACAAAACAGGATGAAATGATCATTTATTAAGTACATAGCAAAGTACTCTCACAGTTCCCCAAAGGGCATAAAAAGAGTCCAGTTTTAGTTGCTTAAAAATAAAATGGGTTAAGTATGGAAAGCAGTGGGAAAAACATAGAAACAGAATTAGTGAAACATAAAGACTGGGAATGTATGGGCAGTGAAATAATGAACTTCTGGCCACAAAAATCAATATCTCTGATGACAGGACTTATTAAGACAACTTTTCATTGCAACACAGATATGTGTAGCTTTAATACAAATGTTCTGCCTCAGTCGACATAAAAGAAACTGATCAAAAATGACTTATATAAAAAAAGTCATACTTTCATTTATCGTTTAGGATGTAGATGTATATCCCTTTTACAGACTTGAGACTGGATACTTCCTTAAGACCATGGGGTCTAGTGACATGAAGTAAAGTTTGTGTTTGATACTTCTTATAATCAAGTTCATTAGAGAAATCCACAGCCCTCATAAAAGCACTCATAACCTCTAACATCTTTACCCTGTAACTATGTACTGTATGAAATAATGCATTACTTTCATTTCTGCTCCTATTATCACAAAAGTGCTTAGAATATGACTCTTTAGTTTTATAACTGTTTCCTTATATAAAAATAGGGGCAAGCTTTGCAAATAACAAAATAAACTATACCCAAAGTACTGCAGTCTGCAAAATAACCAAATGCAAATATTATATCAGTAAAAGAATGCTTGGTCGTATGCAAATTCTTCATGCATGAGTCAGATGTACATTTAAGAAATGTTGTTGTCTTCTTCACATTCACAACCTTTGTTTTAACTTTGAAATTATTGTGATGCCCCTTCTCTAGGCCAGTAATCAAGGAGCCCCAATCATCACCACTGACACCGGTGAGAGATGTTGGCAAGGATTCACGAAGCCTCCGTGTAAGAGTTATAACTCTTACACGGAGGCTGCAGTTAAACAGAGTGATGTCAGCATGCTCTGCATATTCATGAGAGCATGCTAAATCACACCTAAGGCTAACACGGTCCGTGTAAGACAGTAGGGGGCGTGTCCGCAGGCCAAGACCTGCAAGCGGACATGCCCCCAGAAGAGTAAAAGTGCCCAAATTAAACACCCATGACAGAGTCCATGGAAATGTGAATAAACACAACAAAAGACATGCCCCCACAGACTATGAACAGAAAATATATAAATGAACATGTTATATATTTTTGATAAATCATAAAAATGTTTGCTCATGAGTGCGCTCGTTTGCGCGGGCGTGCCTGTAGCACAGCCACAGTTAGCAGTCAGTGGGAAAGCATATAAGAACTAAATATGCAAAGTAAGCCAAGAAGCAATAGTGTAGTGGTAGAAATGTCAGCTAAAGAGCAGGCATCCATGGTTCGAGCCCCCACAACATCAATTTTATTTTTAGTAAAATAAGCACAAAACAAGTCCCTGACAAATATGTACACATATAAAATCACATTTTATGTAAAATGTAATGAAATAGTCCATTCATTTTGAAGAAATGTGAGGTAACAAAACAATAAAAAATGCCAGATGTGCCTATAGCTGAACTACAGTTTAACAAGGTGAGTGCATCTGCCCATAGGTGAGCAGTGGTTTAACAGGTGCAAAATGAGTGCCCATAGCTGAGCAGTGGTTTAACACACTGAAACTGTGTGCCCCTAGCTGAGCTGAGCGTAATATGTATGATGACAGCCAAATGACGTGTAAACCAACGTACCCCGTTTGCGCGGAGCTGCGCAACGTGCTAACAAGCTAACCGACGAGCAACGTTGAGCAAGCTGTAACAAAACTGCCTTTACACAGACACACCCCCTAGCCTGTCTACACAGTCATAAAATATAAAAATCAGTGGGCAGGTTCGAACCCAGGATACCATGCACCATAGTCAAGGTACTGAACCACTAAGCCACAACAACTGTACCCAGAAATGCAGTAATAGCACATATATAGGAATGAATAGAAAGTGGAGCATGACAAAGCAGGTTTTGTGAAGTGGATACAATTCCGAAATGGCCAATCACAGATAAGTGCGGGATAAAACGGCATATATAAGCCCCATAGGCGGGAATGCACAGCATAAATGATTGTAGAACTGACTTGCAGCCAGAATGTCAGGTGTAGGTGAGGGTAGTTGCTTTCGAGCACAGAGGTGGGGCATTGAGGAGTCCAGATACATGGTCTGGCTCCTAGTCCACAATCATGAGGCCCAACTCATGCAGGGCCAGGTCCTGGGGGGAACATATAGGGCTGAGGCGTGGGACCGGTTGGCTCATGATCTCACCAGTGCCACAGGGATTCCAAGGACTGGTGAGCAGGTCCGTCACCACCATGCGGACCTGAAGAGACACAAGCAGGACCAATTGAACCTTTGGATCCAGGAGGCCCGGCAAATGCCCAACGCCCCACTACTGAGTAAGTTACATTTAATTATGTATGTAAGAAATTAAATTAGCTGATATTATGGAGATGTGTATTCCAATATTACTTCATTTATATTACAGCTGCAGGTGTCCGTTCTGCGAACCGCAGAACCTATGGCGATAGGCTGGTACGGTTGCACCACCAGGCAGGCCAGTAATCCACTCCCAGTAACTTTAAAGAAATATAAAAGTATGACAGTTAGCAAAAGAGTGCAGTGTAGTCACTAAGTAATAAAATGTGCAAGTAACAGTGTAAAAGTGTTTGAAAGTATTGCTTGATTACAAAAGTGTGTTGCAGTCTGTAATCCAAACAGAAAAATGAAAATGTCTGAAATAAAGTCTGAAATAAAGATGCCCCACCTGTAATATAATAGTACACAACCTGCAGCAGGCTGAAAAGTACAGCTGCAGAAGATGAGCAAATCACATGTGCGAAATATATCCCTGTTGAAATAATGAAACATGACAGAAGTGAGACTGCTGGAAAGGATTGTAATAACTACAGGTAAAACATGTCAATAAAGCCTAGAAGTAAGTACCATCCTGAATAGTAAAATGAAAACAAGTGAGAGAGTGTGAGAAAGAGTTATGAATCCACCAATAAAGTAGTAATAACCCCTGAATAAAGTATAATGCAGTCAGTACAGAATGAAATGAATGTGACAAGTAGAACCAAACTGCGAAATGTGTTCAAAGTGTTGCTGCAGCTGGAGTGTGTATCCCAAAATCTGGATATGTTGCTCTCAGTCTGCAATATGCAGATAGTATGATTGTCTGAAATATCAAACATCCACAGTTGTCTATAGCTATATAAAGCAAATGTAGCAGGATGATGTAGCTGAACAAAGCCAGATATGAACGTGTATGAATGACAATAAAATGTATATTGATGTAGCAGTAACAGTCCCATCACCAAATTGAAGTAGTTATCATATAGGAAACTGTAGTTAGAAGAGTAGTGTGTATATATCTGTAGCTATTAGAAATGTACAGCATATGTATTGGTATTCAAAGGTGTTAATATTATTTTCTTCACCCCACCCTATAACCACGTATAATCCATTCCACGTGAAATTGGTATGTGCAATCACAATTAACACCCCTGGACATTTGTCCTGTTGGGTCATAAATATTTGCATGTACGTTGATGCATCTGCCCTGTTCATACATCCAAACCTGATGGCCTGTTGCCATCAATCAACCCTGCATGTTGTTGGACTGTGTATTGCTGTTCCAATTATGCATGTGTTATGCTCGCTGTTCAATGGTGTGAATATCTGGGTGTTTGGTTAATGGGAAAAAACAATAAATAAATTCAATACAAAAAATTAATTTTTAAATCGAGTTTTAAAATCACACTTTTTACACATGAATTTTTAAATTCATTTTAAATTCATTATAAATCTAATTGTAATAAGTAAATAGCATGTCTGAAGACAAAACAAATTTCAACTACAAAAAGCAACATGTTTTTTAAATTCATATTAATTTTATACTTATAGTAGCAATATTACACATATTACACATTTCACACCAACATTAGTCATTATTTAGCTAGGTGACGATTTTCAAGGCAATATCTTTAATAGTATCGCACTGGGTTTACTCAACGACTTAATAATGAAATTTTGATACTAGAACAAAGTATTTATTTATTTATTTATTTATTTATTAGTGGATGCATACATCTGGAACAGTGAAATTTTATATGTTCATTGATGAGTTAACTAGGAAGTATTTTTATATGACAACAAAGTATTCATGTATTTATTTATTGTATTTATTCATGTACTTATGCAAGAGCATATTAGATAAGGGAATGTTTACATATGTTTTTGTTTTAACAACAAGAAGGTAACTTTGCTTATTAATATGAATCTTTAAGCAAAAGTCTGTAAAATACCAGTGTTTTATAACACAAGTTAAGATTGTGCAACTGTATAACAGTTTCATTTTCATAACGAAGTTAACAACGGAAGGTTCACCTCAAGCTAGTTTTGCACAATACCACAAAACACCCATTTTAAATTTTATTTATTATAAAAACATAAGAAATTTACCAACTAAATAAATTATGAAGTCCTTTATAAGCTGTATGAACATCAACACATGCATTTAAAATACGCAATTTTACATCATATTCTACTTTTTACGTTTTATTTACGAGTCATTTTAAGAAAGGAGATAACTTTAAGCATACACACATTTTAAAATGTTCTTAATAAAAATGGTTTTTAATTAAGCAATTAATCAGTTAAGTTGTATGTATAAAAAGCAAAGGAATTGTTCAGTATAGTATCTTGATAAAGCCTGGGAGTGCCCGGGCGAAAGCGCTTGATTCATTTCTTTGTGGACTGTTGGAGAATACAATAAATCCTTAAACTAAAGAAAGAAATCTTGGTTCCAGTTAGTTTTTCCAGCCGTGGTTTTTGTGGTTACCAAGGAGGTTCATCCTGCAGTTGTTTTTTTTGCTTATTGGTTAATGGGAATACTAATGCATGCTGCTACAACTAATTGTGAATGGTATTGTATGTTACTAACCCAAACTGTCATGACATAATGCAAAACATAGGACGACAGGGAAGGCGGGTTCCAGCGGACCCACCTCTCCCACCTCAGCTGGCGAGTGCACCTGGCACTAGTGCCCAGTCTGGACCCTCCTCCGGTGGCCCTGTGCCACCTGTGGGTGGAAGCACTGCAGGGGATGGGGCTCATCCCCCCTCTGCAAGTGTGGCCGGAGGAGAACCACCACTCACCCTCTATAGCATCCGGACTGTGGTGCGTAGGGAGATCCAGGACTCTGTTCTTGGGCCCCTATGCCAGCTTGAGGCACAGGTGGCACAACTTACGGGCATGCCTGTGGCCAGCCTACACAGCCCCCAGCACAGCCCCGTCCTGGGCAGTGAAGGAACAGTGGCAACTGCCCATGGGTGGGGATATCAGTTCCACTGTTGCCATCTGTGGGCTCATGGGCTCTGGATATCCAAACCTCCGTCCCCATCAATTGTATAACCCCCCCACACGTGTCATACGCCGCCCCTGTATGCGTCTTGTTTGTCTTGTCTGTTGACCTACCCAATCTACCTCCCCAGCTATACCGACTTCCTTTACCTGACATACCACTCTCACCTGAAAAAAAAAAAAAAAAAAGGGTACTCTGTACCCACAAAAAAATTATGCCCCATACATAGCTGCCCATTCCGCACATATGTCTGCTGGACATGGAAACTATCAATTACAATTGGCTGTACAACAAGTATTATTGTTGTCCTGACACCTCTCTCAGGGGTGGAAGGTTTCAAATGTCACACCAAATTACATACATATGCACAGCTGTTGATGAAGAAATGGGCAGCTATGGGCCTTACCTACATCCCTCCTGCAAAACCCGAGCTTGTTTCCCTACTGTCTTATCCTCTTTGTGACCCCTTTTTCACCACTTTCCTGTCTCCTCATTTTCATTTCTTTCAAAGAAAATAGCGCGGGTGTGTGCAAGAGTAAGCACGTTTAAGCAGTTGTAAGTGGGTGTGCACATGTGTGTGTGGAGCTAAACACCAGTGTGCATGCGTGAGCTCCGTGCAAACCAGCGCTAACCCGGTTACAACTGCTTAAAGGTGCCCTAGTCACTCTGATTGACAGGTCCTGTAGTCAGTTCAAAAGCAAAATAAAATCCCACTGTCAGTCCCAAACCCAGGACTTTGGAAACAATAGTCTGCATGACTTACCACTAAGCCATGACTGTTACAAAAAAGCATTCTGCTAAAATAAATATATCATGTAATAGTAGGAATGAATGTAAAGGGAATATAGGATGTGTAGTACACAAAGCATGTCATGTATATTTACTGTCAAATCTAGTGGATATCTATGATAGTAGTGTGTGAACAGAAACAGCCATGCTAGTTGGTAGCTAGTAGGTAATAATGTCACTGTAGCACCATGCAAGCCACACACATACTCACAGTAGGATAATCACTGCCCATACCCCACAACCTCTTACAGGAACACATCTGGACCAAGTAATAAAATATGTGGAGCAAAGGGCCAAAACCAGGGACACATTACAAATAATGTTACAACAAACTCAGATAGTTCAGAGAATAACAGGTTCTGCATTTTGTGGGATGTTTGGAAGGGTGTGAAGTCTGAAACTTAAATGTTTGTCACTATATTCTGACTTGAGCCCAGAGTGATTTGCCAGAAAAAGTTGTGCATGACATATTGACCAAAATATGAGGTAGAAATGTGGACAACCTGCAAATATTTGTACACATGAGAGGTCTGACACCACCATATTTGAATAGTTAAGAGCCTAGACATAGCAACAGTGAATGAGTTACAGGGATGCCCCACAGACTCCATGTGAAATGTACAAACAGTAGGCAGAAAGGTATTACAACACATGCAATGGTAACTATGGAGTCCTGAAAGTATGCACCACTTGCATGGCAGAAAAAGTGTAGTAATAAATATGCTCATGCTATCCCACAGTCACAACTGCAGCATACCAGACAATTTAATGGGTGTACCCCACTGAGATGTACCATTCCATGAGGCAGATAACAGATGCACCTGAGAGTCTCTGGGGCCTGCTCAGCAGCATACTGAAATACCCTAATAGATGTCAAGGCCCACACCATGGCCAGACCACACTGCATGCTGTAATACCCTAGCAGATATAGCAAGCATTCCAAGGTGTGAATGTACATGGAAAATAGGAAAACCACAGCAGCACACTACAGTCAGGACACCTAGCAGGCATACAAGTAGTGACTGTAAAGGGCAAATATTGAAGCCATAGCAACAAAGTGCAAGCAAAAGTGCAAGGAAAGCACACACACACACATTAACAGTAGTAGTAGTCGTAGGTGTCAGTGTACATACACAGTTAGTACAGGAAACTGGAGAAATGAATGGAGAAATGTTAATCTAAAACACAGCTGGAAATATGAGAGAGATACCAACCTTTACACTCACAGAACATTGTCCACAGCATACCAGCATGGTCCCTGCCCTTAAAATCTGAAAGGGCTACGCCTATCTCACATACCTTTTTATAGCACTGTTCTGAAATCACAGTGAGAACTGCAATCAGTACACAACTGGCTGCATGCAATTAGCAAATGCTGGCTAACAATTGGTGCAGAGGCCATCACATGGACATATGCAGATACCTACAAAAGTATGCTGTACTCCCAGTCCACACATGCAATACTTTCATTGCACCCTGAGGAGGAAGTGAGAGACAGAGAGAGATAGAGAGAGAGAGAGACAGAGACAGAGACAGAGACAGAGAAAAATGAAATTAAACATACACAAACAAAACTGTTCAGCAACAGCCACCTGAAAGCTGACAACTGGCAAGTGGAACAGCAGGACACAAAACCAGATGGCAACACAAGCAGCTGTGACAAACACAGGTAATGTAAAGTAATACTATAAAGGTCTACATACTGTGAACCCTCCATATGTGTCATTGCTCTGTATCCATATGTATATGAAGATGTGCAAAGGGCAGGGGACATACAGCAACTATCAGTGAAGGCTGTACATACATTTGTATGTGAGAGCATCTATGTGCACATATCAGTGTAGGTTGAATGTAGGTTGTAGTGCAATGTACAAAGTAGGTTTCACAGTTATGTATGTTTAGCTGTATGTTAGTGTGTGTATACAGTATGGTAGACAAACATGTTGATATACCTGTCTATCATATGGATACGTATGTATGTCAAAATATGTATGTATGTATATATATATAATACGCATATATGTATACATACATAGAGAGAGATGTAGGAATACATAGACAGATGTAGATAGAATATGTACAAACATATATATGTAACACACACATACAGATATAGATATATGTAGATACATATACATAGACAGACTGATCTGACTATCTACAGGTATGACTGTATATGATGACCTTAACACCCCCTGTCCCACCCCCTCTGTCACTCTCACCCCCTCTGTGTCACACCCCCCTCCATATCTATAGCAATATATGTACATCAATATATATATGTGTATATGTATACAGACATATATATATATATATATATATATATATATATACATATAGATATATCTATATACACATATATATATATATATATATATATATAGAGAGAGAGAGAGAGAGAGATGTATATATATTCTGAGTGAGGCACATGTGTACAGATGTATTTCAACAGGTGCCTGGTGACAAAGGCATGGAGTGAACACCAGTGTCAAAACTGGAGTACCATACCCCATTTCAGATCACCTACACCAGTAACCACCAGATATGTGATTGGCTGCCCACCACTGCATGTGTCAGGGGTGAACAGGGTCATAAATGTGTACAATAGTCCCCCCAATGATATTCACAGTAGCACACTATTCCTGGAATACCTGCACATGGTAGGTGTCAGCAGACATGGTGTGTTAGCTATGGACATGTAGGTCAGTGTACCCCTCCACACCACATAATGGCTGCCATAGTATGTACCTCACATGACAGCTACAGATATGGAGAAGGACACAGTGACATGTACAACACTGTGACAATGCACTCAAACACATTACCAATGCACAGTGACTGACAACACCACAGAGTACACACATACTACCCACATAGAGGTTACCACTCCTGGATTTATATACGTAAGTCACACCCATGACAGATGTCCAACAACCATAGTAACACCTCACACCATCCACAACCTAAATGACTGCTGTGTGCCGTCCGTGCCACTGCAATAGAGAGCACATATGGAGGTAAAGGTTCCTACCCACAGATAAGACATACCCTGCAATAAACCACACAGTGTTAAGAAGCAAGACTCCCCATGAGTACATGTCACACATACCCCTGCTGAATGTTAGTCAGATAGGTAATATGCCATATGAGTCACCCAGTGTAACTGTGTGACAGCAGCAGGTACCATCATACCACATGTGTCACAATGGTCAGGGTAGCAGAACAGTATGCTGCTGTAGTCCCAGGGGCAATAGCATATTGTATAGTATTGTATTGTAATGTATTGTATTGTGTTGTATTGTATTGGTATGTTGAGGTGCCTCCTTCGTGGAGTTGAACCACTGCTGCTATGCGCCAATGTACAGGTACATATCCTGTAGTCAGGCTAGTGTTACATAGCACTTCTATATGTGTGTTTAGCTCCTGTTGGAGTTCATGTAGCATGCAACCGGGGATACCATCAGGTCCCAGTCATGTTGTGTATTCTGCTTTCCTGAGGGCGGCTCTCACCTAGACATCTGTGATGACAGGGAGGTTACAGTCAGCTGGGATAACTATGTCTTATTTTGGGGGAGAGGGAGGGGTGACAACTGCACTGAACCTGTCTGCCACAATGTTGTCAATATCTGTGGTTTCAGTGAATTATTTGTTGTTGTGTACTAACTATGAGCATAGTGGAGGGCTTCTGACCAGGTTGCTAACATAACTGAAGAAGGCCTTCTGCTTATCTGTAGGGTCCCTCTTGATTTCCCTCTCAAAGTTGCCCATGGATGTTTGTATGATGGAAAATAGATCCTTACTAGTGCTGCTCAGACATGCCTTCCCTTTATGGAATTATGCTCTGTCTTGCAGTAGCTTCCATCTTTTGCAATACAATCTGTCTATGGCTGGGGTCCACCAGACAGGATGCTGTCCCTTTGTGGAGAGTGTCTTGGTCATATATGGGATTGCATGATCCATGCATTCTCGGAGATGTCCGTAGAAAGCATTTGTGTAGGGGTCAGCATTGTGGGTTGTGTCTTCCACTGGCCCAGTGAGCTGAAAGGATACCATGTCACTGTTACAAAGTGTAAAGTTTGCATTTGCAATGTTATTCACTATAGTCGTTTGTGCTGGTGGTGGAGGTGGGATATGTATATCCAGGGCAATTAGTTTGTGGTCAGCTCACAGTAGTTGATGATGTAGGCCATACAGTACCTAGATACAAACCCCCAGAGTGAGGAGGTGCTCTGGACCTGAATCAGTGTTCTGACTGCTAGGGTTTGGTAGTATGTCATATGGAGTGTGCCAGGTACTGTTGCACAGTTGCTGGCTGAGCACTGATACCTGGCCATTTACATGTGTATCCACCAATAGACAGACAGATGCTATATATGTGAGATATGTTGTATCATAACAGTCGAGTAGCATGTGTAGTATGTGTGCCAAATTCTGCTGACATATATTGCTGATATCAGGTTATTTTCTTTTCAGGAACATGGCTCACCATGAAATCCAGCTTACTCTGCAGCTGAGGATGAGGAGATACACCAGAGCTTGGTGCGGGATTATGCAATACTCTTTTCCCGCACCAGCCAGAATCAGCAGGAGAGGGCTGCACTGTGGCAAGACCTGGTCCATCGGGTAAATGACATAGGCACGCATAATAGGACATATGAGCAGGTACGACATCACTGCAGTGATTTAATCAGAAATGTCTGTCAGCGTTCGTGGGATATCCACAGGCAACAGGTCACCACAGGTGATGGGGTGGCTACACATCCCCCACTCACCAGACTGGAGGGACTACTCATGAGTGTAGTGGCTCCAGTCCACCAGCAACAACAACAGCAGCAGACATGCATTATGATGGAGGCTGGAGCCACGCAGCAGCAAGACTATGAGCGTGCAGGTAATATGCCATATGTATAGTTGACTGTTGTGTACACTGGTAGTTAATGCATGTGTGAGGTGTGTCCTTGGTTTGTAGCTGTCATCATAGTATTTAATGTGCAAGTGTGATATCCTCAATAGCAGCAGCTGACCTGTGAAAGGCGACTGTTGTACTACTGACCTGTATCATACACAGTAACAATGGCACAGTTGTGCCCACTGACATTAGTTTCCTCACTTCTGCAGGTCCCTCTGGTGTAACAGCAATGCAGCCTATCCATGCTGGTGAGTGTGTATTAACAATACCTTTAATAGTCTTGATAGTAATAGTAATATTAGGCTCACTTAGTAGTGCTCTGTATATGCATGCAGGTGTGTCTGTGTCTGTGTGTTGATATCACGCATACTGAGTAATGTACAACTGTGTGCAACTGTGTGCATGTGTACGTGTGCATGTGTGCATGTGTGCATGTGTGCAGCTGTGCATGTGTGCATGTGTACATGTGTACATGTGTGCATGTGCGCATGTGTGCATGTGTGCACCTGTGCATGTGTGCATGTGTGCATGTGTGCACCTGTGCATGTGTGTGCATGTGTGCATGTGTGCATGTGTGTGCATGTATGCATGTGTGCACCTGTGCATGTGTGTGCATGTGTGCACCTGTGCATGTGTGCATGTGTGCATGTGTGCACGAGCACATGTGTGCATGTGTGCACCTGTGCATGTGTGCATGTGTGCACCTGTGCATGTGTGCATGTGTGCATGTGTGCATGTCTGGACCTGTGCATGTGTGGATGTGTGCATCACTGGTAATATTGTGTAGACATTGTAAACTGTGTTTCCTGTTTCCCTCCCACAGGTTCTGGTGCTGCTCTGGTGTCATGCAGCAGGGAACCTGAATCAGGTGCCATGGGTACTGATAATGATGACATCTGTGTAATGGCACAGGAAGGTATGCCAGGGTCCATCGTTGGTCAGCCGATTGACAGTACACAGCTGTCAACCCCATCAATGCGCACAGTTATCCTGCCAATACATCCTTTGTCACCAATGTCCCTAGGTGATGGACAGCATACAGTGGGCATTGACCAGGGTAATGTGGCATCTGTGGCACATGCCTCCTCACACAGCAGCCATGGGCATGGCCCTGAGATGGTACCACACAGACAGATGTCTAGGGGTTTTCGTGGGAGCATCCGTGGGCGTACTGCCCCTGTCAGACGTGCCCACAGAGGTCTTACAACCTCAGCTATGTTTCGGGCTGTCATGCAGGCACAGTCACGTATGGAACGATACAACAGACAGGGTCTGAGGGGAGCTGACAGCATGTCGCACAGCCATGACTGACAGTATGCGTGACATTGCGGCTGCCATCCGTAATTTCACCGATGTCATAGACAGACGTTGTGGGGACTTATTAGACTGGTTCCACAACTACATGTCCATGAGCCAGGGAGATGGTGGATGGTTGAGGCATCGATGTGGGCGTATGCCAGCAAGAGCTGCAGCTGGCGGTCGTCATGGACAACAACAGGGCCACGGCCACCCCCATAGTGCCAGCAGCAGCCTCAGCAATGCTGGGTCTGTGCTGTCATCAGACCGCCCCAGGAGACCATGTGCACGTGGCTCTGGCCAGGCCCGACAAGGATCTGTGTCCAGTCAATGAACACCTGCTTCTGATGACAGTACCCAGTCTGGGTTGGTACTGGATACGGTCCGTAGCACCCCTGCAAGGCAGAGGTACCATGTCCATGGCCAGAGACACTGATCTGTATGACCTGACAGGTACAGTCTGTGGCTGTCCACAAACACCAGTATATGGCAGCCATGAGGTGGAACTGTGTGCATCCATACACACATGCAAATTGACAAGACCTAGGGCTACTGCATACATGCACATACTGCATCAACATTGCCCCACCTTGTACTGCTGTCCCTCACCAACACACATACACATACATGTCAATTGGTGGTATCGGTGGCTGACTCAGACATACCAAGTTCACACCCTGTGCATATGATGAAACTGTGCCACCTCCTGCAATCTATAACATCAGTGCAGGTACAGGTTAACATGTTGCTGATGCACAGGGTGACTACATAGATGTGTAGTAATAGTATCATGTTGTTAACAGTACTGTGTGCTGAGATAATTGTGGGTATATCACAGCATGCCTGATGCAGTAAGTGTATGATTGTCATGTACTGTTGTCTACACCCATGGTAAGTACCATAGTGTATCATCTGCATATGTTAGCATACTGGTGGTATGGATGTCAACAGAAGGCTACATACATAGGTAGCACAGGGGATAAGGTAATGAAAGTATTAATATGCAATGATGGACATGTAAACTGCAAGTGGTATGTTGCCCACACTAGACTCTGCAATGCGGATGTTTGAGGATGTTGATATGTGTGCAGTACTACACAACTGGTACAGGACACACAGGAGCACCCTAGCACTGCAAGCTCACATCTCATACCATGCTAGACAGCCCCAACACACAAAACTAACTGTCACAGGAGGGAGAGTCCCCATACACGTCAGGGATACTGTGGTGACAGGCCAGGTAGCATACATCCAACTAAGTATGGAACCACTGAGTGAAGGCTCAGTGTCTGTTATTTGATATGTGTATTACTGCAGGTATGAACACATGGGTTTCCATCCAGTTATTGTACATCCTGACAGTACATGGCCTGTACACTTGTGTGCACTGAGACTGGACTCTAGCCATCTGACCTGTGTATTTCCATGTACATGTGCATAGTGTCTGCATATTTGCAGTGTTACCTACTGTAAGTGGTACAGCTTGTTTGTTGTACAATGGACTACATGCAGCCCTGCTTACTGTAGCTTTGTTTGCATGCATGTTTGCTTGCAATTACCCTGGAATACTGATCCCACCTGCAATGCATAGTTACAGAGCTTCTGTGGACTCCTAGTGACATCTGCATAGCTTACTATATGTATGTCCATGTCTCACTTGACAGAATGTTACTGTTTGTCCTGTTCACATGTACGTTGCCTGTGACACATTGCATATGACTTACCTGGCATTTGTCCACGTGAGCAGTCATATATGCTACTGCTAACTAATCACAGGCACTACACCCTCACATATTCATCTTCTGTTGAACCACCTGCTTCGCTAGGGACGACTTGCACCTGTCACCCCTGGGCTTTCGGATATTGGCAAAGGCTCTTGCTACCCCCATAGTGCCTTTGTTAGGCAAGGCTCAAATGTCAAACCCACCTTCATAGGTATCACAAGGGATAAGAAACTAAGAGTAATGCTACACAACGCCAGATGTCTAAACCTCAAGATGCATGCACTCGAAACTCTCCTTAGCATGGAGAACATCGATATCTGTGCAGTAACAGATGCCTGGTTCAGGGCTACTGAGAGCAATCCAGCACTACCAGGTTATACCTCATACCATGTTTTTCAGCCCCAAAATGTGGAACAAACCACAAAAGGAGGGGGAGTATTGATATTCATCAAAGATACCCACACCTCCAGGTTGGTGGCAAAGCACCAAGCATCAGAGACTATCCATGTGCAACTAACAATGGGTGAAACTGCCTTCCAGGTTATAGCCTGCTACAGACCACCCTCCCAAACCCAAGAACTGCACTCGGCCTTCCTGAGAACAGTGGAAAATATGAAGGTCTCTCCAAACACCATTATATTGGGCGACTTCAACTACCCAAACATAGACTGGGAGCATGACTCTAGCTCCAACGCCCTAGCCCAAAGATTCCTAGAATATATGAGCTCAAATGCTATGGAACAAATTGTTACCACTCTCACAAGAAGGGGAAACATACTGGACCTGATCATCACCAACATGGGGACTCTATGCTCCAGACCAGAAGTGTATCCCTCACTGGTAAGATCAGACCATAAACTAATCTCACTGGATATTCACATCCCGACCCCACCCCCTACCCAGAAAACCACAGTGAACAACTTCTCTAAAGCAAATTCACACTCCTCAAAACTGAGGTGGAAACCTTCAAAGCCCCCAGGTCTGTGGAAACTACAGACCAGACCGCAGATTCCTCTATAAATGCATTCTATGGACACCTTCAGGAATGCATGGATCATGCGATCCCGAATAAAACCAAGACCCAATCCTCCAAAGGCAGACGTCCTGTCTGGTGGACTCCAGCCATAAACAAACTACACAATAGAAGGAGGAAGCTAATAAATGATACAGCAAAATCCCAAAAAGGGAAGGCATCACTGATCAGTATTAGCAAATAACTACGGGCACTCATAAGATTGTCTAAGGCCAGCTTCGAGAGAAAATTGCACAGGACACTAAGGATAATCACAAGGCTTTCTTTAGTTATGTTAGGAACCTGGGTGGTAATTCCCAGATATGCTCAGAGGTAGTCCAAAATGTCAATAGAAACACCAAACCCACAGACATTGCCAACATTCTAGCTGACAGGTTCAGCACAAACTTCTCCCCCTCCTCCACATCGAAAGGGCAAATATTTATCCCAGTAGAGTGCTGCCCCCCTGACATCCCAGATGCTCAGGTAAGAGCCACCCTCTCCAAAGCAATAAACACTGCATCAATGGGACCAGACAGTGTCCTGGGCTGTGTCCTACATGAACTCCAAGAAGAGCTACAGCCAAACATAAAACTACTGTTCAATCCCAGCCTTACTACAGGATATGTGGCCAAAGAGTGGCGTACAGCAACAGTGGTCCCTCTACAGAAAGGTGGTGCCTCAATGGATCCTGGACACTATCGCCCCATAAGCCAGACTAGCTCAGTCTGCAGAGCTATGGAAAGGATCATCATGGACCTCATAAATAAAGATATTGGGGACCTACAGACATTGGGTCATACCCAGTTTGGCTTTGTTAAGGGCAGATCCTGCCTCTCAAACCTTGTTGATTTCTTTGAAACAGTCACCAAGGCCATTGATGAGGGGAAGGTGGTCCACACAGCCTACCTGGACCTCGCAAAAGCCTTCGATACAATACCCCACTCGGGCATTCTAGAGAAGCTTGCCAGCTTAAATATAAGCCCCTATGTCACTAGATGGATTGCACACTGGCTCAAGGACAGAACCCACATGGTTAGAATTGCTGGAGCCATGCCAGACTCCAAACCAGTTACAAGTGGTGTCCCACAAGGCTCAGTCCTGGGACCTCTCTTGTTTGGTATATATTTATCAGAGGTACAGGCCAACATGGAAGGACTGTGGCTGACCAGATTTGCAGATGACTGCAAACTGGACGCCATAATTGACTCTCCAGCCAACACAAGCATCCTCCAAAAGGGCCTCATAGAAACAGACAACTTGTGCCAGAGCCATAGCCTCAAGCTGAATGCAAAAAAGTGTATAGTCATCCCCTTTGGCAAAAACAAAGTGCCCACAAAGTACCACATAGGTGGTAATCCATTAAGTACAGAAGAAGTAATTAGGGACCTGGGGACCCAAGTTGATAGCAATCTCTCATTTGACAACCACGTGGCCAAAGTGGTTAGAAAGACATTTTATATAGCCCACCTCATCATGAAGCGATTCACATCTAGATCAGGGGAGGACATCGTTCCTCTTTACTCATCCCTCATCAGGCCCATAATTGAGTACAATGCCCCTGTTGGGATGTATCTTACCAGACACCTGCAGCAACTGGAAAGACCCCAAAAGTACCTCACCAAGAGGATCAAAGGGCTCAAACAGATGCCATATGCTGACCAGTTAAAGAAACCCCAGCTCTACTCAGTGGCATACCGCCTGTTCAGAGGCGATCTGTGCCTGATGTATAAAGCCATGTCAAACCCGGACTTAATGTGCATGCTGCACCTGAGAATATCCAAATCCCATTGAGCTACACGCTTGAGAGACTTGAACCTCAGCACTGAAATAAATAGGACATGCTGGAGGGACAGATTCATAACCCAGAGGCTCATTTCACTCTGGAATAAAATCCCAGTCAAGGTTAGGCAGAGTCCCTCATTGACTCTCTTCAAGAGGAATCTTGATGAGTGGATGGGACATCGTAGGTTTACCCTGGGTATCACTTCTGTGTCACTGTTAGACAGAGGCACAGTATACTAACCTTGAAAAAGGGCATGGCAAGATATATTTACAATGGACGGCGACAGCCAAACACATTCTGGTTAGGTTTATAAATGCCCTAGGGCAGATAGCCTAGTATGAACCTATGAACCTATGTACCTTGTTTGCCATTGGCCCTATGTTCTGTTAATCACCATGGCAATCACAATACTATGGTAGCATGTGCAAAGGTCAGTTGTCAGTCACCTCTATGGTACAGTTGTGGAATATGTGGGTCATGTGGCAATGTCACAGCTGCCACATTTACACAGTCAACCCTCTCCCCTACACATGGATGTACAACACATGTATGAGATGGAACCACATAGCCAAACTGGGGACTAAGCACTCTGAACCCAGTACTGGCATAACCTGTAAGGTGGCATGAAATACTACAGTGACTACAATACCAGTCTGTTGTAGACCTACACTGACAGCAATACAAGCACGTGAGCACACTGTGCCATTCATGGAGCCTAAGAATAGCATCCTGCCTGAGCGGCAGACACCTCTGCAGCTGTTACACAGGCATACATTATGCCAGAACACATCACGCATAACACATAGCACACAAATCCTGTGTGCCAAACAGTCACAGCCTGTACGGCTAGACAACACACCTGCCACAGTTGTGTCAGGTACCTTTATTGTCCGGTACAGTGAGATCACGCTCACCAGGCTGGACAAGGTGAAGGTCACAGTGATGGTCCACCACATAACACAAGCATACAGGTCAGTCAGAGGCATGGACACATATGACTCAGTGATTGTCCATGCCACATACCTTCTCCTGCTGTACTTATAGGGTGCTGATATCATCAGTGTTTAGAAAGGGGAATGCATCCTGTAGTGTGTTCTCCTAGTTGGCAAAAGGAACAATTCTTTCATACAGACTTACACACACACTAAGCCCTTCCACACACACTGAGCATTTGCAGGATTCAAACCCCTACCTAACTATGTAATGACACTCCAGACGGACACATTAGCAGAGCGTGCTATTCACATTACTGGGAGCTTTCTCGTCTCCTGCTTTATTTATAGGGTGCTGACATCATCAGTGTTTAGAAAGGGGAATGTGCATCCTGTAGTGTGTTCTCCTAGTTGGCAAAAGGGACATTTCTTTTATACAGACTTGCACACACACTAACCCCTTCCACACACACTGAGCATTTGCAGGATTCAAACCACTACCTAACTGTGTTACGACACTCGAGACGGACGCATTAGCAAAGCGTGTTATTCGCATTATGGGGAGGTTTCCTTTCTCCTGCTTTACTTATAGGGTGCTGACATCATCAGTGTTTAGAAAGGGGAATGTGCATCCTGTAGTGTGTTTTCCCAATTGCCAAAAGGGATATTTCTTCCATACAGACTTGCACACACACTAACCCCCTCCACACACACTGAGCATTTGCAGGATTCAAACCCCTACCTAACTATGTTATGACACTCGAGACGGACACATTAGCAGAGCGCACTATTCACATTACTGGGAGGTTTCCCTTCTCCTGCTGTACTTATAGAGTGCTGACATCATCAGTGTTTAGAAAGGGGAATGTGCATCCTGTAGTGTGTTTTCCCAGTTGCCAAAAGGGACATTTCCCTCACACAGACTTGCACACACACCAACCCCACTCACACAGACTGAGCATTTGCAGGATTCAAATCCCTACCTAACTATATTATAACACTTGAGGAAGACGCATTGAGCGCACTATCCGGATTACTTGGTATCTGTTCTGCACCTGCAGTATTTATGGGGTGCTGACATCATTATTTCTACAGAGGTATGTACATCTAGTACTACCTGTCAGGTGGGGGATAGCATATATATGCATTTGCAGCCACCTACGTCAGGGTCAGATATGCACAGCGCACTGGCAGGTTATGTTTTATACCATGCTTCGTGACCACAGGACCTGTAACACACAACACAACCAGTCCTGACCACCCCTCCCACATCCAGGACACACACTTTGCTTCCCTGGGCACAGTGCCAAGATATGCAGGTGTTCACATACACCAATCAAGTTGTTAATGTCAGGTACAGGCATATTGTGTGTGGGAACTACTCAGGCCTCTACAATATTACCCTACAGCCACTACAATTTGTGAGTCCATGTGCTATGGCAGAACCACTCACCACAGCCACAAGGGGGAATACATATTGCACCTGACCATCTACAACATGGGTATTCACTGTTCCACACCAGAGGTAGACCACCATTGTTGATATTTGACCATACCCACCTTTCCCTGGCCATCCATATGCCATTCCCACCCCCCAGGCAAGGTTGTCACTGCAAACAAACTATATTTATCAAAAGCAGACTTTACACTTGTGAAGACTGGGATTGAAGACTTCAAAGGATCCATGCTGGGGGAGTATAAAGGCCACTCTGCATAATCCTTGACAATTGCTTTCTATGAGCATGTGGAAGGTTTGCATTGATCATGCTATCCCAAATATAGCCATGACTACTCCACAACAGGACACCTGTCAGATGTACACCAGCCATATATGAGGTGTCCAACAGAGTGAGCTAATACATTGCAGAGCAGTAGCCCACAGAGGGAGGACATCTCTGAACAGTACCAGCATGACACTTCAATCCCTCATAATCATCAGGACACAGTGTTGACAGTGAAATTGTCCAGACAATGCAGATAAGGCTCCCCTCCGTCTGTTATTGATGCCCACCTACTGTTAGAGGTCCTCAGCAACCCTCTTTCAGCACACACCAACAACATGGCTGTGGCTTAGCAAATTCAAACCCTGGGATCTCCACTGTGTCCCTGCTTGACAGAGGCACAGCACACTAGCCTCACATGGTGCCTTATGTGACCTACTTTACAGTGGCACAGTAGCCTACTGTACTGGGGAGGCAGACGCCAAGCACACTCTGGCTAAGCTGTCATTCCCTAGGGCAAACAGCCTAGTGTTGACCTCTACACCCATATGTTTAATTGTCAAATGCACATTATTTGTTGCTGATAGACTGTTTGCAGGTCTTTATTGCCATAGCATTCCCTGTTTGTATGAACAACTTGTGTATCTGTGGAAGATGTTTGCATATGGGAGGGATCCACTATATCACGTATGTCTCTGTAGTCATTTAACTGTGTGCACTGGGCAGATTGCTGTAATGTGGTTGGTTCCTGGAATAACACGTACATATACCAGATATGTGTGGCCAACTGCTAAACTGAGATTTGGCCTAAGTGTGTGAGCATGCCCAGTTCAGCCTTCCCATGGCATGTTGTCTGACATATGTCTCATTTATCAAAGTGTGTGAGCATGCCCAGTGTGAGCTTTCTATATGTTGAACTCTGCAGCCCACCACATTTGTGGATGAGTGTGAACTTCAACAAATATCTCCTGTTTATGGTTGTGTGTTGTGTGTCATGTTGTGTAGTTACTGTCCGACTGCTTTATGTGTGAACACAACAGGGATTATACTGTGCCTGCAGGGTTTGCATGGGATACTTTGCATACAGTTGTCAACATCCTTTCATACTGACCTAACACTGTAGTACCGTATAGTGTAGTGTACTGGTTCAGTACTTTGACTGTGGTGGACAGTATCCTGGGCTTTAGTCCTATCACTGCTTTACATTTCCATAGTGAGCACAACAGCCTGGTTAGGGGCCAGTTGTGCACATCTGACCATGTTGCATTATGTTCAGATATGAACTACTTAAACCAGGCTTGTCCAACATTGGTAGTGTATTCCACAACATAGGTGTACATTTGCAAACACTAGCGATGTGCCCTAGGCCATTTCTAATGCTAGTCGGAGAGTGCGTTTGTCCTTCAACACACATTGTAAGTGGAGTTTGCCATGACATATGTCATGGTTGGTATACTGTGCCTCTGTCTACCTGTGACATAACAGTAATACCCAGGGTAAACCTACCATCTCCCAAGCACTCATCAAGATTCCTCTTGAGGAGAATCGATGAGTGACTCTATGGATAGCCTGTACTGGGAGTTTACTCATGAGTGGGGGTGGCTTCTGTGTTATGGATCATGCAGTACAGCTTGTCCTATGTATGTCAGCGCTGGGGTTCAGGTCTCTCATGTGCATAGCTCACTGCCATTCAGATTGTACAAGGTGCAACATGTTTATTGATTCCAGCTTGGACATGGCTTTATACATCAGGCACAGCTTGCCTCTGGGTGGGCAGTATGGCAGTGTGTGTAGCTGCAGTTTGTTTAATCAGGCAACACATGGCATCTGTGCAAGCTCTTTGATACTCCTGGTGAGGTACTGTTGGGGACTTTACAGTTGATGAAGGTGTCTGCTGAGGTACATCCCACAGGGGCTATTGTAGTCAATTGTAATGCTGATGAAGGATGACTGCAGAGCCACAATGACCTCCCCTTATCTAGATCTGACAACCTTCATGATTAGGTGGGTATATGGTATGTTTCTGTAAACACTACAGCCACATGTTTGTCCAATGCAGGATATCTATCACCTTGTGTCCCCAGGTCTCTCATTACATGTTAAGTACATAATGGTTTAACACCTATGTGGTAATTGGTGGGCACTTACTGTATATCCATGGGGGTTGACTATACACTTTTCTGCAATTAGCTGGCTGACATGGCTATGGCACCAGTTGTCTATTTCTATGTGGCCCTTTTGTGGGATGCTTGTGTCAGCTGGAGGGTCAGATATGGTGGGCAGTTTGTAGTCCTCTGCAAACATGTTCAGACACAGTCCTTCCATGTTGGCCTGTACCTATGGGACATATATACCAAACGAGGGAGGTCCCAGGACCAAGCCTTGTGGGATGCCAGTTATATCTGGTTTGTAGTCTGACATGGCTGCAGCATGTCTGACCATGTCAGTTCTGTCCTTGGTCTGGTTTGCAACCCCTCTACTGACATAGGGATTTATATTTAAGCTGGTGAGCATATCTATAATGAACACGTAGGGTATTGTATATAAGCCTTTGCAAGGTCCAGCTACGCTGTGTGGATCACTCATCAATGACCTTAATGACTGTTTCAAATGAGTCATACATGTTTAGGGGCAGGATCTGCACTTAAGAAAGCCACTCTGGGTAGGGTCCACTGTCAGTAGGTCCCCAATATCTTTATTTCTGCGGTACATGCTGATCCTTTCCATAGCTGTGCAGTCCGAGCTTCTCAGGATTCTGGGGTGGTAGTTTTCAGTATCCATTCAGGCAACACCTTTGTTGAGAATGACCACTGTTGTTGTACACTGCTCTTTGGGTACATATCCTGTGGTAAGGCTGACATTGAGCAGTAGTGTGATTTGGCATTCCATTCTTCTTGGAGTCCATGTTGGACTCAGCCCAGGACACCATCTCATACCATTGCTGCTGTGTGTTTTGCTTTGTAGATGCTGGCTGTTACCTCAGCATCTGCAATGTCAGGGGGCCAGCAGTCTGCTGGGATAGATATTTTGCATTCTGGGTGGGGGGAGGGTTTGCACTGCACCTGTCAGGATGTATGTTGGCAATGTGTGTGTGTATTTGCTATGTTGTTTGTAATATTTGTGTGATTCAGAGCATATCTGTGAATTCCCAACATGGTTCCTACCATCAGTTGTGGAAGCCTTGGGATTATCCTTAGTGTCCTGTACAATTTGTATCTTCATAGGTTCATAGGTTCATACTAGGCTATCCACCCTAGGGCATTTGTAAGCCTAGCCAGAGTGTGTGCGGCTTTCGCCACCCATTGCTATGTGAATATTATGGCCATTTATGATTTGCTTTGCTGTGCCTCTGTCTGGACGTGACACAGTGAAGACCCCCAGTGTAAATCTACGATCATCCATCCACTTGGCAATATTCCTGTTGATGGGTGTCAGTGAGGGGCTTTGCCTAACATGGAGTGGGATTCTGTTCCAGGGTGTGGGGAGCCTCTGGGTTATGTATCTGTCCCTCCAGCACATCCTATTTCATTATGTGTTGAGGTTGACATCTCTCACTCTCACAGCTCCGATGGCTTTGAGTTTTCTGGGGTGGAGCATGTCCATTACTCCTGTGTTGGACATGGCCTTGTACAACAGACATACAATGCCTCTGTGTAGGCAGTATGTGACTGCATTCAGCTGGGGTGTCTACAGCCAGGTAGCATATGACATATATTTGAGACCCTTTATCCTCTTGGTGAGGTACCTTTGAAGTCTTTCTAACTGCTGCAGGTGTCAGGTAAGGTACATCCCAAATGAGGCATTGTACTAGATTATGGGTCTGATAAGAGAACAGTATAGGGGCACAATGACCTCTGTTGACGTAGATGAGAATCCTTTCCTGATACGGTGTCCAGTATAGACAGTCTTCCTAGCCACATTGGCAATGTGAGTGTCACATAACAGGTTACTGTCCACTTGTGTCCCTAGGTTCCTGATTACTCCTTCCATACATAATGGTTTACCACCTATGTGGTAATTTGTGAGTACCTTGTTTGGTATTTGGTGGGACATTCATACTGTCCAGTGTCTTCAGGACGGCTGGGTGGGGTTCCTGTGTGTGAGAGTGTGGTCTGTAGCATGCTACAGACTGTACAGCAGTCTTGCCTACAGTTAGTTGCACGTGGGTGGACTCCAATACCTTGTGCATTGTCAGTTACCTGGATGTATGGGTGTCTGTGCTGAATATGGATACTCATCCTCCTTTTATGTTTTTTTCCAGGTTTTGGGGCCATAACGCATGATATGTGGTATAACCTGGTAGTGCTGGTGTGCTGTCAAGAGGCTTGCAGCAGGTTTCTGTCACTGCACAGACATCAATGTTCTCCATACTGGGGAGGGCCTCAGGAGCATGCATATTGAGGTTTACACATCTGGCATTGGTCAGCATTGCCCTTATGTTTCTTTCCATTTATGTTTTGTAGGGTGGTGGATTAGTATTTTCAGCCTTGCCTACAAAAGGCTCTATGGAGGTGGCAAAAGCCTTATCCAATATCCAGACACCCAGGGGTAACAGGTGCAAGCCATCCCTGAAGCAGCTGCATGGCTTGTCAAGCATGACATCCCATGCAGACAGACATTGGATCCCCTTGGAATGACACCAGAAATTGTGCCACTTGTTATAACTGATCATTCCGTGTTTGTACTGTGGCGTCATTCTTGGTGAGGGTAGGATGCTGCAAATGGTCAGTGTCATACTGGCCTGGACTACATAATCGGAGAGCTCATCTATGTCTCTTTTCATGTAGTCCAGGGAGGTACATCTCAGGTCATTCACACCAGCATGGACTATGACTGCATCATATTTCTACTTGCTTTGGGGTGACCTGCATACTTGTGTTATGTGGCGTATTGTAGCAGCCTACAGGCAGCTTACTGTACACTTTCCCTTGTTCAGTCTGGTGTGTGGGACAGCAGCATGTCTCACTATGGAGTCACCTATTACAACTGTATCAGGCATGTTGTTTCTCCTTCTGGCCTGTGACTGTTTGGCACACCAGCTTTGTGTACTATGTGTTGCATGTGCTATGTTTGGAGGTTGTTTGATTGGGTGTCTGCTTTGGAGGCCTCTGTTGGTGTGGTGTGTTTGTAATTCAGGCCTCTGGGAATGTTTTTCTGTGTTTATGTCTTTGGTTTGCAGTTGTGATAGGTCTATGTGGGACTGGGTTTGTGGTGTGTGTGGTTACCTTCTCCTACTGACTAGTTTTGGGAGTACTGAGTTGAGGGAGCTCAGCCTCCAGTTTGGATAGATGGTTGCATCTCTCACATATATTTGTATTTCTTGGGGGGAGTTGAGGGTTGTCTGTGTACTTGGGGCAGGTGTAACATTGCCTCAAGATTCACAGATTCAACTTGTTGTAGCTGGCCTTAGTGGATTGTATGTGTGGACATATTTTATTGCCATACTACTGATCAGTGATTACTTCTTTTTTATGTTTGCTCTATCATATAGTAGCTTCCTCATTCTCTTGCATGGTTTGGTTATGGCTGGTGTCCACCATGCCAGATGCCTGTGTGTATGGCATTGTGTCTTGTTTTAATTTAGGATTGCATAATCCAAGCATTACTGGCAGTGTTCATGGAATGCCTGTATAACAGGTTCTGAGGTGTGGCCCATATTTTGCACCTGCACAGGGCCTTTAATGGATTCCACATCAGTTTGGAGGAGTGCAACTTTTGCTTTACACATGTTTTTCACTGTGGTTTTCTGGCCAGGGACTGTGGTCAGGATGTGTATATCCAGTGTGATTACTCTATGGTCTGGTCTTACCAGTGAGCAATACACTTCTCATCTTACCATCCAGTACCCATGTTGCTGATTATCACATCCAGTATGCTTACCCCTCTTGTGGGAGTGGTATGTTGTTCCTGGGCATTTTGGTTTATGGATTCTATGAACTTTTGTCCTACAGTGTTGGAGCTAGTATAATGCTCCCAGTCTATGTCTGGGTATTTTCAGTCACCCAATATAATGTGGTTTGGAGGACTTGATATATTCATGTATTCCAACATAGGCCAGGTGCAGTTCCTGGTGTTGGGACAGTAGTCTGTAGCAGGCTATAAACTGGGGTGCAGTTTTAGCCACTGTTACTTGATCATGGCTAGTCCATGCTGCTTCTTGTTGTGGTACCAACATGGGGGTTTGGTTATCCTCGACAATTATTGCTAGTCACCCTCCTTTTGTAGCTTGTTCCATGTTTTGAGGCTGTACAGCACAGTATGAGGTGTAACCTGGCAGTGTTAGGGTGCTATTGTGAGCCTTGACTCAGTTTTCTGTTACAGCACAGATATCAACATTCTCCATACTGGGTGAGTTTAGACTGCATGCATCTTACTGTTTAGACTTCTGGCATTGGGTAGCATTACATCTAGGTTCTTATCCCTTCTGATACCTATGGAGGTTGGTTTGTGTTTTGAGCCTTACCTATTCAGGGCACACTGTGGGTAACAACAGCCTTTGCCAGTATCCATGCGGCCTGCACTGATAGGTGCACGCCAGTCCTAGCAGGTGGAGCATCATGTCATGCTCACCATGTCATCCCAGGCTGGCACACATTGGATCCCCTTTGACTAACTGCAATACTTCAGCCATTTATTGCAATTGATCATCTCATTGTCATATTGTGGCATGATGCTTGGTGAGGGTAGGATGTTAGTCACGGTCCTCAGGTGTGCATATAGTACATGGTGTTACATTACTTAACACATGGCATTCATGTGCCTCAGGTGGTGCTGCAGGGCTGCCTCTGTCGGATGCACATATTACACTCCCTGTACATGTTTGTGAGCAGGTCATGTCATTTTAGGCATCCCTGTTATTATTTGAGTGAGTCAGAGGGGGTATCATTCCCAGGGTTCCTACTGAGCCAGTGTATGTGCTATGCGTTGCCTCTTTGCCAAGGCCAGGGCATACTGGGCATGCCTCCTTCTGCCTACTGGGGCAGGCTCAGGTTGTTCCTCCTCCGAGTCATGCTCTGCCTGCGATGGCCTTGGCAATGGTGGGGGGCTGTTTGGCCCAGCCCTATGCTGATCCTGCTGCAGCTGTTTTCGCAAGATCATATTATGTAGCATAGCACATACCATGACAATTTGGGTACATGTAGTTGGTATGTACTGCAAGGCTCCACCAGATGTGTCCAGACACCGGAACCGTGACTTGAGCAGCCCAAACACACGGTCTATTACATTACGTGTTTGTGTGTGTGCCTCATTATGGCGTTCCTGTTCAGGTGTGTGTGCATTTCTGATGGGTGTCATCAGCCACGGCTCAAGTGCATAACCTGCATCCCCCACTAGGTGTCCGTGTGGGATGTCCCCATTGGCAAATGTCTGGTACAGCTGCGTCAAATGCCAGATGTGGGAATCATGGTAGCTCCCAGGGCAGCCAGCACACACATTCATTATTATGCCCTGGGCATCACACACGACCTGGCAGTTGATGGAGGGGAAGCCCTTGAGGTTAATGTAGGCCCTACCCCGCTCACTGGCTGATGCTTTGATGCATATGTGCATGCAGTCTATTGCACCCACTACCTCAGGGTATTCCGCTATTTGCTGGAAGAGACGCATATTGCTGGCCAATACCTCACGGGCATTGGGGAAATATACATGATCACCGACATGTGCTGACATGGCATCCAGGAACTGGTGCAGTACCCTGGAGGCTGATGCCTGTGATAGCCACATCATATCAACAGTTGGTCTCTGGAAGGTACCTGTTGCTAGTATTCTTAGGCCAACACACACCTTGGTTTCCACTGGGATGGGTTCCCCTCTGTTGGTTCTGTGTGTGAGGCGTGGCCTGCACAGCTCCACTATTTGCTGCAGGAGGTCTCTGTCCACTCTATAGCACTCTACTATCTCCAGCTCATGTAATCCGTGGTAGGTAACCCTGGGCCTGTACACTGTTCTCCGTCTCCTCACTGTGGGTTGTCTGGCACCATCTGCATTGTCACCACCCTCAACAAGTTGCCTATGTCTCATTATGACAGCTATGGCAGCCCCTAACATTTCTGCTCTGAGTTCAGCTTTTTCAGTTTTCACTTCTAATAGCTTACTCCTGTCTTGCAGTGTCTCTTGAGAGAAACATCTTGCACTGCTGTTTGCAGAGTTTTAAGTGTTGGGCTGAGCTACTATTCTGCCTGTCTAATTGCCTGCTTCTAATTGTTTTCACCTGCTAGCTCCAGCAGTATTCCCTGCTAGCTTCCTACTAATTCTATTGCTTCCTTTTTCCTTTCTGTTTCCTCAGGGGGGAGCAGCGTGCATACCAGCAGAAACACGCTCACAGTGGCCTACACGTGCGCACACATGCTTACACAGTTCAGAATCTTCTTATTCGGGTTAAAACGTGCACACACCCACGCAAACAGTGTTAAACATCTCCCAACATGCTCCCACATGCTCAGACTGCCTTACATGAGCGCACACTGTCCTACTCGCGCTTCATGGTGTGCACACGTGCGTATGCACGCCCAGCAAGAAACTTTGGTGTAGGCAACAGTGTACACCTTCCATTTCTTGACTTTCTCATGCTTATGTCATGGCACTCCTCTTTCCATGATATGTGTCTGACATCTGTCATGTAACTCTGACCTCCAATGAACTGCATTTCTTTCTGCCACCCCCCCCGTGATGTCACCTATCTCCTACTCTGTTCCTCCCCCTTATGTATCTCTTACACTACTCAGAATGTGCTCATTTGCTGTGTGACAGTGGAATTCAGTATCCTAACACTCATTTGCATCAGATTGCCTATTAATGCTTAGTTACATGTCTTAGACTCAGCTTCTCCCCTTAGCAACCACTACACGGTGGCCATGTTGTTTTTGGTCTGCTGGTCCCTGCATTGTAAATCCATGTATTGCATAAAACCCACATTTGTGGGTTTATAACCTTCGTTTTTATGTTTTATATAGCGCAGCGCGTTTGCGCGGGGCTGTGCTGTGTTTAAACACCGGCGATCGCCGAAAAAAAAAGTACTTATTTTTCATATTTGCATTGGGGTACCTTGCCAATGGCCACATATTTGGCCATTGGCATGCTGCCTGACACATATGCATCCTTTATTTGGAGCTGACATGGCTCCATTGTGGTTTTTGCAGAAACATACTCAGTTGTCAACTGAGTACATTTCTGCAGCTAAAACGGCTCTTACACGGGCTGCTTTGGGCTTCCTGGATCACTAATCTACCTCATTTGCATGATATTCGGCTGCAAGTGAGGTGATTAGCATATCCACGCCCACTCCATGTAAGAGACGTTTTAGCTGGTCTCTTACACAGACTTTAGGGCTGTTCCTGCATCGCGAAGGCTGCATGGAGTCTTACACTACTCTTAGACTCCGTGCAAGCCTTCGTGAATCCTGCCCGTTCACTTGGAACAAGTCCTCCACCATCCTCACTAACACTTTTCAAGAGAAACCTTGACAAGTGGATGGGAAACATAAAGTTTACCCCAGGGATCACTTCAGTGGCTCTGCTGGACAGAGGCACAGGGAACTAATCTAAGGGGGTGGCGAAAGCCAACACATTCCGGCTAGGCTTATAAATACCTTTGGGTAGATAGCTTAGTACCTACCTATGAACCTATGAACAAAGATAGATATATGCAGTATTTTCAGATGCAAATCTCTGCACCAAGCACAATTTCCCTTAAGAACACACAGGGAATATACTCAGTACTGGAGCTGGGTTTCTCTATCTCTTTCTCCAGGCCCCAAAAAAGACTCTCCATTGACACAGCTGCAGAGCTGAGTCCTCAGCCAAGTGTTTAAAATCAAGTCCTCCACCACCCTCTCTGTGAAACCAGTACACTATGTCCGTGCTCCACGTAGCTGACACACACACACACACACTCTTTGAGATTTAATTTTCACACACACACACACACACACACACACACACACACACACACACACACACACACACACACACACACACACACACACACCTGGGAAAGGCTTGCACAGATTTACCAGATATGCCCTCTCTACCTATACTATAAGGTAGATAATACCACCAGAACACTCCAAAACCAGCTACTCTAAGGCTGTTATCAGGGTATCTAATTATACTTAGTACAATTAACACTTATATAAATGGTAGTATTTTGACCAAATGCAAGGCTTTCAACAGTGTCACCAAATAAATATAAGTTCTCTCAAATGTTAAAATATTCCCTAAAAGACCAGCTGCAATGAAAAGTTTAAATATATTTAATAATACGTAAAACAAAGAACATGAAAATAGTCTATACCTATTTACAATAAACACTAGAGCTTCAGTCACAGGAAATATTAAAAATAACACAGATGGAAAGGTTCACACAGATGCAGAAAAAGAATACTTAACTAATCTCACTATATTTTCCTGACTAATCTAAAGAATTACCGTTTCCTAGTTCACTTGCTGGAACAAGGGAAGATAACGTGGGTGAATGGTCTTCCTTTTGTCAGGTTTCACAACAAACCATCCTTATGTCTCATCTAGTATTAAAACATCATTTTAGTGCTGGATTACATAATGACATCATGTACATCTGGCCATCTGCTTTCTGGTTCCCACACTACCCCCTTTACTAGAAAATGAATCAGAATCTAGCACATATGTGTCACACACATAGAGCTTTGCTAAGATGTGTTTTAGCATCTGGAAGCTATACGACCATTTCAAAAAAATTCCACTCTTCCAGGCTAGCAATTAGTTCATGCCTAAGGACAATACAGAGGGATTCCAAGTCCTGGTTTTCAGAGTCATTTTTCTCTAGCTGCAGTCAGAACTGTAAGATACAATCTTTATGACCTAAAGTTAGCTGGACTGAGATTAACGTATTCTCTTCCAGTACCTCTGTTACAATATTTACATTTCAACAGTTACAATACAGTCTGACATACAGGTGTATTTCTTTTCTGTCCAGCGAGACCCACTGTTGGTACATTTTTAACACAAGCAGCTTTACAAATACGTTTCAACACAAGCACTTGTACAAATCAATTTGATATACAAATGAATCAAAATTCTTTACAAAACCCCAGCTAGCTTTGCTGGCATATGTTACAAATCCACTGCCCTACTCTCCAGGCATAGCTGGCACTACCTCACATCATCACAATCATATCCCTCAAGATGGTGTTTGACCATTCTATTTGTACTAAAACTGTGTCATGGTCCATTCTCCAGTAATGTTCTAACATCAGGCACAGTTAACAATAGCTTTCATATATTCCTAATAAAATCAGCTGTATTAGGTTGTTCAGATTGGAATCTTAAACTATAGTTTGTCTTTTAAGGGTGGGAGGTTGCCATAGTGGTTAATGCATTTACCTTACAGACACAACGTACAGGGTTTGATTCTCACATGGGTAATTGGCTAGGCTTAAAATGACCTATAAGGGCAGTTAGCCTAGTACTAATCTATGAATCTATGAACTATGAACCATAATATTCAATATACATTTTCTTTCCTAACCTCTGTTAACCACTGTTTCCATTGAATGTAGATTATTTACATTGATCTACAGTGTGCACTTCTTCCATCCATCCATTTTCTGACTGTCTTGTTCTACCGAGGATCATGGTGGTAACAAGCTAAGCAGGGTGGATCAGCATTTACTATGTGTTTTTTATTTGTTTGCTTGTCTGTTTGTTTTTGTGTTTTCCTGGGATTCAATAAAGCTTACACAAAGTGTAAGTATAGTGCAGCTGCTCCTGCACGGAATATGGCCACCGAGCGATCCAGTAAACAAGCCTTGGGGACGTGCATAGGCCTGGCAGCACTATTCCTACATGGACACCACTGAATAATGTTAATTACCTCATTTGCTGGTGAAAAACATGCAGATGAGGTGAATTAGTCATTCAGTAAGCAGGCAGGCATCCGTGCGGGAATAGTGGGAGGTGCAGAAATGTATTCAGCTACTAACTGAATAAATTTCTGCAAAAATCAAAACAGAGGCATGACAGATCAAAGTAAAGCATGTATTATACTCCTTAGACATGCCAATGACCAAATATATGGCATTGGCATGGAAAAGTGTTTCAAAATTATAAAAAATCAAAGTTTATTTTTTTGGCCGATCTTTGATGTTTAAACATAGGGCAGCAGTGCGCAAACGGGATCATGTTGAAAATTAAAAAAAAATGTGAAAAGGCAATTTTAAGTGAAATCTGCTTTTTGCCATTGTAGTCTATGGCATGCAGAATCAAAACAAAGAAAAGGCAACACTGGTTGATAAGGAGGAAGGCTGTGGTGTAGTGGTGTAACCAGGGACTAAGGCATTGGGGTATGAAAATGAGCAAATTTTACTGAATCACTAAAAGGGAGACCATTCTCTGTCTGCACCTAATCATGTAGGAGCTATAAGGCAGTGGTGTAAGCAGGAGAAGCCGGAGACATGAATAGGGTGTGTGTCATGCTTGGTGTAAGCACATTGAAGCTCCACGGCTCACATTTGAGCTTAGCTAAGCACAGCTAAGCAAGGATGTGTGTCTGAGGCTGCATTGACTTATTCCATGAAATGAAGAGCATGTTCATGTCCAGGGGAGGGCCATTTCTCATTGTTTACTTTAACTAAATGGGTTTGCACAGTGCGCACTGCATCTAAAACAAAACAAACCAAAAAAACGGAAATAGCAGGACTGTTTACATTTGGGCACTGGGTTTGTGCGGTATGCCTCAGGGCTTAGAAGGGGCAGAAATGGGAAGGAAGAAAAGAAAAAAAGGCAAATAGCAGAATAAAAGTAATCAAGTGCAAATAAAATAGCAAGCAGGTGGAATGTATCATAGCCAGCCAATCATACTGACAGCATCTGCAGCACAACAGCATAAACTGTGCAAACATCTTTCAGTCTGGTTTCCCCAAAAACCTTGCACCATTGGTGTACACATGCAGGGGAATTTTAACCAAAAAAAATGTTAGGGGCTGCTTTTGGTTTGATCTATCAGCATGTGTTAGAGGCTGGGGGTGCTGAGACCGAGGAGGAGGAGAAGAGTGTTCATACCCAGGGTAACCTACCAGGAGCTACATGATCTGGAGATAGTAGAGCGCTACAGCATGGACAGAGACATACTTCAGGAAATCATTGAGCTGTGCCAGCCTCAGCTCAAACCCAGAGCCAACAGAGGACAACTCATCCCGGTGAATACAAAGGTATGTGTAGCCTTAAGAATACTAGCTACAGGTACTTTCCAAAAACCTACTGGGGCATGATGGGAGTCTCACAGGCATCTGCATCCAGGGTATTCCACCAGTTCCTGGATGCTATGCTACCACATGCTGGTGAGTACATTTACTTCCCCAACACCCGTGAGGAGAGGACCAGCAATATGCGTCTGTTCCACCATGTAGCAGAGTACCCAGAGGTACTGGGTGCGATAGACTGCACGCACATCCACATCAAAGCACCACCCAGTGAACAGGGTAGGGTCTACATAAACTGCAAGGGTTTCCCCTCCATCAAATGCCAGGTCATTTGTAACACCCAGGGCATTATCATTAATGTGTGTGCTGGCAGCCCTGGAAGCTATCACTACTCCCACATATGGCATTCATCGCAGCTGTACCAGGCATTTGCCAGTGGGGACATCCTGTATGGGGGATGCTGGCTATGCACTGGAGCCATGGATGATGACACCCATCAGAAATGCACACGCACCCAATCAAGAATGCTATAATGAGGCACACACACAAACCAGGATTATTATAGAGTGTGTGTTTGGGATTCTCAAGTCACAGTTCCGCTGCCTTGACATATCTGGTGGAGCCTTGCAGTACTCTCCAACTACATGTGCACAAATGTTCATAGTATGTGCCATGCTACACAATATGATCCTGTGGAAATAGCTGCAGCAGGAACAAAACAGGGAAGGGCCACAAAGCTCCCCACCATTGCCAAGGTCCCCACAGGCACAGAGGGGCTCGGAGACAGTGTATTGCATGCATCTGACAGAGTCAGCCCTCACCAATTGTCCCCACAACTGATGCAGGCACAAGGTAAGTCAGTTTTCTAAACAAGAAATGCATGGAGTAGTATGTTCCATTAGCATATCTATGGCATTGCTGCATGCATTCGATCCAAGAGCCACCCTCGCAGGTATGACAGGTGCACAAGGCCAAAAACACTGCAATCAAATTCAAAACGAGGCCAGTACCATAATAGTAAGAAAACACACTATTTATTGTGGCAACATCAGCAACATAGTACAAGGAATCAGACCAGTTTTGGCAACCCTGCCTTCCTCAGTGACACACACAAAAATAATTAAGTGCTATTATTTATACCTTGACTAATTATCATTTAAAGCAACATCACCCAAAGGGCTGTAACTCCCAAAACAGAATTATAAGGAGTCATTAAGACCTGGAGAAAATAATCCCACCAGTCTGATGATCCAACTTTTTTCTTTCTTGTTCAACAAAGCATGCCACCCCAATTTATGTGTCCTGCCCGCCTGAATCTTATCAATAATCATAAAATGAAAGCTGGCTGTACTGTGAGTAAGAACATGTTTATATAAAACATTTCATTTCATCACAACATACAAAAAGAGGCACAAGAGCATTTAACCAAGTAAATTAACCAATCCATCCCACAACTGGCAAAACATTTTACATCATAAACCTTGCTAGTGTTCTTACTTGAGAATTGTTTAGATTTTAGCATGTATCTACAAAGGGAACAGTGTCCACAGGGGAAGGATCCAATTAATTTATCCCCAGTTAAAGTTAATACGGGCTTCCCCACACTATGCAGTATTATCCAAGGTGACAAATCCCACTGCAGTATATGCAGGGGGCCAACTAGGGGGGTCATAGGTCAAATGCATGGGTATCAATGTGGAGATCCCCTACTCACCCCTCAGACTTACCCAGCAAGTCAACTGTAGAAAACCATAAAGAAATATCTGGCAAATGCCCACAAATGACGTCAATGATGGAATACCCCCCCTACAGACTTACACAGTGATATCACAGCAGGCCTTGCAGTTGCAGTAAGGCTCTGAAGGGTAAGACATCTGAAACTCAGTTGTATGCCATTACAATCTAACCTGTAGTCTCTAGTGATGTGCCTCTATTCTCCAAGACAGGGAAAAATACCATGCTAAATGGAACCAAAACATAAAGCCAATATCACCACAGTATGTGCAAATGTGTACCGTTGACAGGTGTGCCCCCCTGCACCCATATTCCCATAGAAATGCAGTAACATGTAAGTTTGTAGGGTAATAGCAGCAGAGCACACATTGCCAGGGCTGTCCCAATCAACAGGATAACTTGTTGCATGTCCTCAATATGCAGGGGTCAATGATCTATGTATATGCTTGGGAAATACTGTCAGGATGTGGCCAGCACTTACTCCCGGCTGTTGTGTCTTACTGGCTTAGGTACAGTACTGTGGTAGACAGAGCCATGTTCCAAGAATCACAGTGTCAACTACTTTGCATGTCAGCTACACCTACAATGGGAGTTGTACACAATGTCCAGATGTCAATATCCATTACTGCCGGTAAGGTGGACAGGTCATGGACAGGGGGCCACACATATGAACAGTGCACAGGTCAGAGTAACCTACACAGTGCCTACCATATCTCCCAACTGTACATACATTTTGCAGAATGTACAGAGGTTTGCATCATATTTGTGGTGTCTTTATCATGAAATAGTGGTTGTGTGGCAAATCAATGGCAAACCACGAAAGTATAAAGTCAGAAAATAATGACGGATTGTTGTGTCTCAGACTTCATATCCTATAGAAAATGCATGCTAATGCAAAATCTGTTATTGTATCACCTATCACCTATCACCTCATCATCTAGGTTTGTAAGGCCAATAGTTAAAATCATTCCTATATTTAGGTCTTTGTCACCTAATCACTTATGGCTTTGTCCATATGTCTGGCTCTCATACGTAGACAGATGTGGTGTCTAGTAACACAGCAGGTACCTGAAGGTTAGTGTACTGGCAGATCATAAAAGGCTGCCACCTTACTGTGTCAGCACTGACAACATGTCACTGGCCAACAGCCATACCCCTGATATGGCAGGTTGTCACAGAAGGAGCACAAGTATGCCTTGTTCTGCTTATCCTAACATTGCCTTCACATGCAAAGCATTTGCAAAAGGTCATGTCAAAACATCAATGGCAGACAGTGGTGAAGCAGATGTCCCACCCATAACAGAAAGCAAACAAGTAACAAAATGGTCCCCCAACTGTCTCTGTATGGCAGACCAGTATCAACATCCTGTCCCCATGTGTGGGCCTCCATCTGACTGTCATACGTGGGCCTGTCCAGATGTCAGAGTCAGTGACAGTTTGACAGCCAGGCCAACATGTAGCCACATAATAACATAGTAACACAAACTGTCTGAGGACCTCAGCAGATGTAGAGGTGCAATGATGGATAACCTGCCAAATAGGTATGCTCAGAGGTGTGTAGTCCACAACCTTGTGTGTGATGTTACGGCATTTACTATGCTCACATCAGAATTACAAATACATAACAGTAGCCACTGCAGGCAAAGCATGTGACCGGACTACAGAAGGATAAATAAACACACAGAAGGGGGAGGGAAACCACTGGCCAGACAAATGGAGAATGTGCACACCAGAGCACATTTTGCAGTAACATAGGTGCCCTGCAGTGTATGGAGTCAGTAACCATCACCTGCAAATACACAACACATACCCACATAAGTGGCGGTCCACAACAAATCAAACCCCAAGTAAAGGACACCTCAGAAGCAAAAACACATGAGAACTTCCAAAACCTACACACCATAGACCACACATACTCCACACACCAGGGTCCTGCAAACACTAACCTTACCATACAGACAGTATATTACTCATAGAAAACTCCACTGTGAGGCACACAGATGTGCCACAAACCAGGCAGGATAAGGAGACAGTCATAATTACTTGTTTGGCAGGTGCCATAATCTGCCATATCATGCATGTAGTCATGTCACCCCACAGCAGGTACAGATATCACACTAGCCTGGTACATGGCTGTGTGAATGATGTCAGAAGTATCTCACAAACTATAGAAAGACAGACATGATGCAGCATGCTGAATATGTGTCCCATGCAGCTATATCCCTAGCTGTAAGCAGCATCCTGCTGTCACCCAGAGTGATGGATCAATATGAACAGAAAGTGATTGTCAGTAACACCTGACTCACTTACCATTGTCACCCCAGGGAGAGCCACTGCATGGCAGCCTGAGAACATATGAGTGACAGAATGCAAGGTATGGCTGTAGCACACAACACTCTGGACTGGAGTTACAACTATTCCTGTAATGGATTCCCACACTTATTATAGAAGGTCATACTGGGCATGCTCCTACACTTAGAGAAATAAAGCCCATGACTGAAACCACAATGGACTATATATACATCTGTACTGTGCAGATGCCTTTGCATACACACAGATATGTACACCTAGCTGTTTCCACACACACCCATCAGACAGGATTACCCAAAGCCAGCTCTGGGTGGCCCATATGTGGTATGTCTGCATTTGTTGCATGTGATACACACACACATATATATGGATAACATATTAACATATGTCAAGCATACACACACATAGTCATGGGGCACAAAGAGACAGACAGTGATAGAATGAGACACACAGGGAGACACACACACAGAGGGAGTCATACACAGGGATACCCTGAATGGCAGAGCGTGATGTCCTGCTGCAGATAGTTGCATACCAGTTGTAACCACTGGCATGTGTCAGCATGAAGATGAGAATCATTGTCTGATGGTACTGAGGTGGGGGCTGTAATATTACATCACTTACCTTTTTGTGTGTGTGTGTGTGTGTGTGTGTGTGTCTGTAGTGTTGTGATGGCTTTACCCACCCAGTACTCTTCCCATTGTACTACTTTACAATATCCCAAACATACTTGTCATAGGTGACTCCATAGTCAGACACACTGACGTCCCACTCACCAGGCTGAATAAGGAGAGGGCACAGTAAGCTGCCTATCGGGCGCTAGAATCCGCCACATAACACAAGCACTCGGGTCACTCCACAGCAAGTACAAATATGACACAGTCATTGTCCATGCTGGTGTGAACGACCTGAGACGTACCTCCCTGGACTACATGAAAAGAGACATAGAGGAGCTCTCTGATTATGTAGCCCAGGCAGGTATGACCCTGACCCTGAGCAGTATCCTTCCTTCACCAAGAATGATGCAACAACATAGAGACAAGATGATCAGCTTTAACAATTGGCTTAACTTCTGGTGTCATTCAAAGGGGATCCAGTGGTCTGTCTGCCTGGGATGACATGCTTGACAAGCCACGCTGCTTCGCAAGGGACGGCTTGCACCTGTCACCCCTGGGATTCCGGATATTGGCTAAGGCTCTTGCCACCCCCATAGTGCCTTTTTTAGGCAAGGCTCAAATTCTAAACCTACCACCCTAGAAAACAAAAATGGGAAGAAACTAAGGGTAATGCTGCTCAATGCCAGAAGTCTAAATCTCAAAATGCATGCATTCGAGGCCCTTCTCAGTATGGAGAACATCGATGTCTGTGCTGTAACTGAAACCTGGTTCAAGGCTCCTGAGAGCACCCCGGCACTATCAGGTTTTACCTCATATCATGTGTTCCGGCCCCAAAACCCGGACCACACCACAAAAGGAGGGGGTGTATCCATATTCATCAAGGATACCCACACCTCCAGGTTGGTGGCAACGCACGAAGCATCGGAAACCATCCAGGTGCAATTAACCATAGGCAAAACTGCTCTACAATTTGTAGCATGCTACAGGCCACCCTCTCAAACTCAGGAAACCCACACTGCCTTCCTGAAGACACTGAAGGATATAAATGTATCTCCAAACACCATTATATTGGGTGACTTCAACTACCTGAATATAGACTGGGAACATTACTCAAGCCCCAACTTTTTAGCCCAAAGGTTCCTGGAGTTCATAAATTCAAATGCCATGGAATAACTAGTCACCGTTCCCACAAGAGGAGAAAATATACTAGATCTCATCATCACAAACATGGGGACAAAATGCTCCACACTGGAAGTATATCCCTCATTGGTGAGATCAGATCATAAACTAATCTCACTGGAAATCAACATCCCGCCCCCGCCCCAAGCAAAAAAGACCACAGTGAAGAACTTCTCTAAAGCAAACTTCACACTACTCAAGACTGGTGTGGTATCCTTCAAGGCCCCCGAGCCAGTGGAAACCACAACCCAAGCTGCGGAAGCCCTTACAAATGCCTTTTACGAACACCTCCAGGACTGCATGGATCAGGCAATCCCTAATAAAACCAAGACTCTTTCCACCAAGGGCAAACGTCCAGTCTGGTGGACCCTAGCCATAAACAAACTTTACAATAAGAGGAGAAAGCTGCTACATGATAGAGCAAAATCCATAAAAGAGAAGACACCCTTGATCATTATTAGTAAAAAAATACGAGCACTCATAAAATCATCCAAGGCCAACTTTGAGAGAAAAATTGCCATAGATTCAAAAGACAATCATAAGGCCTTCTTCAGCTATGTTAGAAACCTGGGTGGAATCTCCCAGATATGCTCAGAATTAGTCCAAAATGATACAAAAATCACTGAACCCACAAACATTGCCAACATACTGGCAGACAGGTTCAGTGCAAACTTCACACCCTCTCCCCCCAAAAGGAGAGATAACTATCCCAGCGGAGTGTAGCCTCCCAGACATCTCAAATGCGCAGGTAAAAGCTGCTCTCTCTAAAGCTAAAAACACAGCATCAATGGGACCGGATGGTGTCCCGGCTGTGTGCTACACGAACTCAATGAGGAACTAAACCCACACATAAGGCAGCTGTTTAATCTTAGCCTTACCACAGGATACATGCCCAAGGAGTGGCGTGACGGCAACTGTGGTCCCACTCCACAAAGGCGGTGCCTCTGGACCCTGGTAATTACCACCCCATAAGCTTAACAAGCCTGGTCTGCAAAGCTATGGAGAGGATCATAATTGAACTCATAAACAAAGACATAGGGGACTTGCAGACATTGGACCCGACCCAGTTTGGCTTTGTCAAGGGCAGATCATGCCTTTTGAACTTGGTTGACTTCTTCGAAACAGTCACCAAGGCCATTGATGAGGAAAGGCAGTCCATACAGCCTACCTTGACCTTGCAAAAGCTTTCGACACAATACCCCACTCAGGTATTATAGAGAAACTTACCAGCTTAAATGTAAACCCATATGTCACAAGATGGGTTGCAAACTGGCTTAAGGACAGAACCCACAGGGTTAGAGTTGCTGGCACCATGTCAGACTCCAAGCCGGTCACAAGTGGTGTCCCACAGGGCTCAGTCCTTGGCCCCCTGTTGTTCGGCATCTACTTCTCAGAAGTACAGGCAAACATAGGAGGACTATGGCTGACAAAGTTTGCAGATGACTGCAAACTGGGCGCCATAGTGGAAAGTACATCGGACACAGATATCCTTCAGAGGGTCTCACGGAAACTGATAGCTGGTGCCAGAGCCATGGCCTGAAGTTAAATGCCAAAAATGTATAGTCATACCCTTCGGGAAAAACAAGGTAACCCCAAGCTACCATATAGGTGGCAATCCACTAAGCACAGAAGAGGTTATCAGGGACCTGGGGACCCAGGTTGACAGTGGCCTTTCTTTTGACACTCACATTGCTAAAGTGGTTAGAAAGACCTTCTACATTGCCCACCTGATCATGAAGGGATTCACATCCAGATCAAGTGAGGTCATTGTTCCCCTGTACTCTTCACTTATCAGACCAATGATCGAGTACAATGCCCCATTTGGGATGTATCTCACCCGACACCTGCAGCAATTGGAGAGACCCCAAAAGTTCCTCACCAAAAGGATAAAGGGATTCCAAAATCTGTCATATGCTGCCAGACTGAAGAAACTCCAGCTCTATTCAGTCGCATACCGTCTGCTCAGAGGTGACCTGTGCCTGACATACAAGGCCATGTCCAACCCGGAATTAATGGACATGCTCCACCTCAAAAAATCCAAATCTACCAGATCCACTAGAGCAAGCGACTTAAACCTTAGCACGGATATAAATAAAACATGCTGGAGGGATAGATTTGTCACTCAGAGACTCCCTATGCTGTGGAATAAAATCCCGGTCCATGTGAGGCAGAGCACCTCGCTGGCTCTGTTCAAGAGAAATCTTGACCGGTGGATGGGAGATCGTAGGTTTACCCCAGGAATCATCTCTGTGTCACTGCTGGACAGAGGCACAACAAACTAATGGGCACAGTATTTTTTAACATAAGGGGTGGCGTAAGCCACAAAACTTTGGGCTAGGCTTATAAATGCCTTAGGGCAGATAGCCTAGTATAAACCTATGAACCTATGAACCTATATCTGCTGATGTCATTCACCTTAGAAGTACCTTTGGACTGGTTTCAGTCCTGTAAGTTCTGTAGCATGTGTAATAACTATGTAACACTATAATACAAATAACAAGATAGGTAGGGGTTCTAATCATGATCCCGGCATATGTAAGTTGAGGGGTGTGCAGGGGGAAGTGTTTTAATCCTTTCCCACCTATTACACTTCCCATTACCCTATTTTAGCAGTCCTGCTGATGTCAGTCACCTTAGAAGTACCCTTGGGCAGCACTCACCCCTATAAACTCTGTGGCATGTGCGATAATTGCGTACCACTATAGTACAAATAACTAGTTAGGTAGGGGTTCTAAACTCAGTCTTGGCAAATGTAAAAGTGTGTGTGTGTGTGTGTGTGTGTGTGTGTGTGTGTGTGTGTGTGTGTGTGTGTGTGTGTGTGTGTGTGTGTGTGTGTGTGTGTGTGTTTGTATGTGTGGTTGGGAACCATATCCATTGGGGCATGGGTTTTGCAATTTTCTGTTGTGGTCAATCCAATACACATCCCAATGTCCACTTTACAAGGCCTACTGTTGTCATCCACTGTAGAAGTAGCTGTAGACACTTTGCAGCCCTATAAGCTCTGTGCCATGTGAAATAACTATGCAACAGTATAGAATAAATAACAAGACAGGCAGGACTTCTAATCCTTTGATACCATTCTCCACTCAGGAATCATAGACAAACACACTCAGCTAGGCATCAACCCCGATATCATAAGGTGGGATGCAAACAGGCTCACAAATAGAACCCACAGTGTGAAAGCAGTGTACTCCATGTCAGACTGCTGACCAGTCATGAGTAGAGTACCACAGGGTCTGGTCCTGGGTCTCCTTGTGTTCGGAATCTACGCCTCTGAAGTCCAGCCCAACATGAAGGGACTCTGGCTGACAATGTTTGCAGATGACTGCAAGGTGGGTGCCATTATTACCTCCCCAAGTGATGTTGGCATCCTGCAGAAATACCTCACTGAGACCTATGACTGTTGTCAGAACCCTGGACTTAAGCTCAATACCAGAAAATGTCTTGCCATCCCCTTTGGGAACAACTTGGTTCCCATGAATCACCACATTGATGGTAGTCCACTGAAGACAGAAGTCCTTATAAGAGAACTGGGAACACATGGTTGACAGCGACCTCTCCGTTGACCACCACAGTGCCACTGTGGTCAGAAGGTCCTTCAATATGGCACATCTCATTACTAAGAGTGCTGCATCCAGGAAGAAAGAGGTCACTGTCTCCCTCTACACTTCCCTCATTAGGCCAATCATCAATGTGTGTGCGTGTGTGCGTGTGTGCGTGTGTGTGTGTGTGTGTGTGTGTGTGTGTGTGTGTGTGTGAGTGTAAGCATTTGTAAGTGTGTATATTTGTAGGATACAGGATTTAGAGGCCTCACTCTCACAGTACACTTCCCATTGCCATACTTTACAAGGGCTGTTGATGTTGTTTACCTTCGAAGACCCATGGGATGCTCTGCACCTTATAAGCTCTGTGGCACATGTAATAAATGTGTAACACTGTAGTAGCAATAACTAGATAGGTAGTACTGGGAAATGTGTGTGTGTGTGTGTGTGTGTGTGTGTGTGTGTGTGTGTGTGTGTGTGTGTGTGTGTGTGTGTGTGTGTGTGTGTGTGTGTGTGTGCATGTCTGTGTGCCTGTGACTGTGTGTGTGTAAACAGTATTCTGTGTGTGTTTGGTCAACACAATATCCTCTGGGAGTGTAGGTCTTACCAATCTGAGGTGTGTTCCACCCACTACACTTACCATTGTCCACTTTACAAGAGCTGCTGATGTCAACCAACATAGACTTATCTGTATACATCCCTCAGCCCTATAAGCTCTGTGGCACATGCAATAACTGTTACACAGACTTGGTAAATGTGTACATATACAGCTGTACCTTGGCTATGACACAGTCAATGTGTTACCACTCAGCCAAACCCCTCATTGGCAATGTCTGCAGAGCCACATCCTGCTGACACACAGACACCTAGAACACAGATAGATGGTAGCATGTGAGACTACAATTAGTCAGTATTATTAACACCAATAATGGCTGAAAAGGTACACAAACTATGAAGTGTACCCATTAAAAATGCCAGGCCAGCTGACAGCACCTTACACAGCATTACATAGCTAAACTGTACTTAATTCACTCTGTTCATTAGAACCATAGTAGCATGTCTCTGCATCAATGCTATGGATGACAGGGATGTGGCACAGGTATCATCATATGCACAGGGTGTTGTGTGACATTGCCAGAGGCCTAGTCTGGGCCATATGGTTGACATCATTGAGCACCCCTGCCTATCTAGTTATTGGTACTATAGTGTTATGCATGTACCACGCACACACCACAGGGCTTGTAGGGTGAAGATTGTCCCAAGGTACCTGTAAAGGGAATAACATCACCAGCTCTTGTAATATATGGCAATGGGTGTTTGGATGGGTGTTCTATGAATGAGCCGTGCAGAGGTGGTATGTGTGTGTGTGTTTGGAAGTGACCTGTCTGTGGTGGTGATGTGTGTGTGCTTGTATGCACACAGTTACACCATGTGGCTGCCCTATACAGGGGTATGTTAGACAGCTGTGGCCTGTACATGGCAGGGTGTACATTTCATTGTCTCCGGCCATGGACATGTGAACTGGTCCTACCAGAGGTCTCATTGGCACCATCAGGCCCAAGGGCAGATGCAGTACTACTCCCTGATTAGAACGGCCAGGACCACGTGCCCATGGCCTGCTGTGGTGTGGTGGGGACAGCACCTCCCCCCTTCAGTAGTGCTGGTGGTACTGTGTGGGACCTCGCCTGCACTCCGGGTACGGCAGGTGTCTACACTCACACTTGCCATAGTCACCACACTAGCTTGTTCCATGCCACCACCCACCAACTATCCATTATCTGTGGCCACTGGGGAACTAGGTATGTGTGGCATCATGACTGTGTGTGAGTATATTGTGGACAACAGCGGGATGCCAACCGATGGCACAGATTCAGCCCCTGACAACAACACCTGTGCCTCATTATGATTATCATCATTGTCAGAGTCTGCAGAGACACTGACATTAGGTTCCATGTGGGAGGGTCCATGACCCTTATTACCACCTGTGAGGGGAAGACAACATATGTAAATTAATACCCATACTATAAGGTTGGCTGGTACACACACACATGCACACATGCAGACACACACACACACACACACACACACACACACACACACACACACACACACACACACATACACATGCACACACACACACACACACACACACACACACACACACACACACACACACACACACACACACACACATGCACACATGCATGTACGCACACTCCTGGTACAGTCTGGCACAGCTGTGACACCTATGGGCCCTTCAGGGTAGACCTTATGGTAGTTTTGCCTGCTGTAATGCATCTCTATCACTGCTACTGTCCAGCCCACAACAAAGGGTGACAAATCCTACTGTATGATGGGCCTAGTAGCAGAATGATAATTGTGGGCAAGACCAATGTTATTGGAGTGAGCTATACAGTGTCACCAAGTGCATATGCAAATACTATAAGAGCTGACTTACTGCTATACAGACCACATACACTGACAAGGTGTAACGATATGTGATGATAGCTAATGAGGGGAAAGGACTATACACTATGACTGCAGTCCATACACAGTTCAGACTCACGGGGATTCATTTCACACAGCATTGCAGGACAGTCTGCAATACATGCAGGACACATGTAAAGTACTAGGTGCATAGCCTCATAAGGTGATACCAGGCTATTGCCCTGATGCCCTCATAAGCCTGGCCCAGACTTTCACCCATGCCCCTTCCAAGCCAGCACCTGTTGCCCCTGTCCATCTGGGACACATGCAGGATCCAAGGGGTGTCTCATCTGTTTCCCATGCAGTCATCCAGCTTCCTCTTCCAGAGGACTATACATGTACTCTCCTAGACATGGGGAGGTAGTGTATTTCACAGAGAGTATATTGTGTGGGACACCACACTATCCCGGCAACAAGTACTATACATGTCACAGACCAGGTGAGGCCCTTGCGTGCATGATGAGTGAGTGCAATATGTCTTACAGATATGCAGAAACACCATCAAGGCTGGTTGGGACATGGCCTTATATGCCAGACGCAGGTCACCTATGATCAGTCTGTATGAGACTAAGTACAGGCACAGGGCTTTCAGCCTACCTGTATAGGGTAGGTGTTGCAGACCCTGGAATTGTCTGGTCAGGAACTTCTGCAGTCTCTGCAACTGCTGCATTTGCTTGGCAAGGTACATGCCAAAGGAGCTATTGTATTTGATAGTAGTGCATCTGGTAAGTGTGGAGTACAGGGATAATGTGGCCTCCTGGTACCTGGATGACATACCCATATTTGTGAGGTGGGCTATGTCGATGGCCTTCCGTACAATGGTGCCCACATGGTGGGAAACTGTCAGGTTGCTACCAACCTCAGTGCACAAGTCACCTCACACCTGATTGCATACTCAGTACATTAATACTGTCATACATAATGTGGATGACATCTGCCACAGCAGGAGGAATGATGCCTCTCCTGGCATTCAGTTTGCGGTAATGCTTCTTGCACCAGTCAGTAATTGGGCGAGTGCCTCTTGGGGGATGCTTACATCAGTAGGGGATTGTAAGACAGTGGCTAGCTTGCAAACATCTGTACACCTGGTCAGCCACAGACCACTGCTTTTGTCCTGTACCTCAGATACATATATCTCAAACAGTAGAGGCCCACAGATCGATACTTGGGGTATACAGTTGTGGAAGAATCTACTACTAGAGATGGGTTCCACTACTTTGAGTGGGTACTATCATTGGGCCAGTTAGCTACCCATCTGGTAACTTACAGGTTGGTGACTAGCTGTGTAGGCATATGTATCCTGGTTGCCTAGGGATTAGTGTGAGAGGACTGGCCTAGGTGAAGGTAGGTACTGTTCAGCATCTTCCCCTTGTCCTTGTGTTTTTTGACCACTTCAGAAAGGTCAACCAGAATAAACAGGTCTGATCTCCCTTTGACAATACCATGGTGTGTGGGCTCAGGCATTTCAATGTTGCCAATGTCCCTGTTCATACCATCCTTGATATTGCCTTCCATGCCCTTCCAGAACAGGCTAGTTAGGCTGATGTGCACAATATTGGCTGGGTCAGTGGATTGCTCTGCCTTTGTGTATAGGGATGACAGTGGCTGTCCTCTGTGCAGATAGGATGACACTGGTGCTCAGGTTGTGGTTGACTACAGTGCAGAATGGATCTGAGAGCCCGTGCCTGTGTTCATGCAGGATGCAGCCAGGGATGGTATCAGGCCTATGGAGATCTCTGTGTGTTGCTTTTGAGAGGGCATTACAGACCTGCTTCCTGATTATGAGGAGAGGGGGCAAGTGCTGTACATGCATATGTGTACCAATGGGAAGACAGGGGGGTGATGTTTACACTTCACCTGTCTGCAACCGGTTGCCTATATCTGTGCCATATGTGCATGTGGTGTTATTGACCACCACTACAGAGGAGATTTGTGTGTTGCCTCTGGAATGGCAGACACATGTGTGGAAGGCCTAGTCATTGGCCTTGGTGGATGTGCCCAATTTGCACTCAAAGACAGCCTTAGAGTACATCACCTGTGACCTTATTTGCTTGTGCAGACCAAGGTGACATTGCTTCCAGTGAGGCATCTGTTCCTTCTTGGCCCATCCAGCAATTGTTTCCACCTATTATGGTATTTGTATATGGCTGCTGTCCACCACAGGTGTTTACCCTACCTTGAGGGAGATGATGTTGTTCTGTCAGGTATTGCTGAGTCCATACAGCTATGTAGGTGCCCACATAGTATTGTGGTGTGGGCCTAGACACTGGTGCTAGTTCCAACAAATGAGATATTGGCTATACAGCTACTTCTACCTGCTCTGAGGGGATTTATAGTAATTTGTGTACAGTTCATTCTATTTGACACTGTAAAGGGGGGGGGGCAGGGGAGATGGTGACCTGAACATTGGTCAGAAATTACAAAGGAGGTTGGCACTGTAGGAGTACTACAGTAGCTACTCATGTTGGTTAGGACCAAGTGCAGGATATTTCCACCTGTAGTAGGAGTGTTGACTGGCTCATCCACTGCATTGCCATTGACAAAGCTGAGGAATCTATGTGCATTCATGTTAAGGTGGAATAGGTCATACATGCTATGGTTGGGTATTTGAAGTCACCCTGGAGCAGGGTAGACAATTGAAAACTGACAGATTCCAGCAGGTTCCAAGGATTGGAGGCCTTTAGCTCGCTATGATTTGAGTAGGTGTTTTGTCAACTGTTAACTGCACTCAGGATGTCACCCATGTGTCATGCTGTTTGGCTAACCTGAAGGTGTGTATGTGTATGCTAATGTTCACCACTCTGCCTTCTGTGGCTTTGCAGGCCCCATTTGGGGTCTAAGCGTATGATGGGATGAGTGATCTGGCAAGGTTGGTGTGCTCTCCACAGCTACAAAGCAGGTGTTGGTGACTGCACAAATGTCAGCATCCTACAGGCTTGCATTGACATGGGTTTCATGGTAAGACACCAAGCTCCTGTTAGAGCAAGACACCTGCACAAAGGCACACATCAGTGGTGGGCAAAGGCCAGTAAATAGTATCACTTTATGATTCTAGCTGAAACACACTTAGTTGTCAACAAAGACAGTGTCACATTCACAGGTCTACTCTGCATGATATGACATCTGACAATCAAATGTATGCTAATATGTTATGGCTTCAGTCTTTAATGGGTTGCCAGTGATGTGTCAGACAATACACAACTATCTGAGGCATTGACTACAAATATGAGGCCGACATGTGGTCATTCTGCAAAACTCTGGACAGTTGTCAGGTATGGGCTCAGTATATCACATGCAGCTCAATACACACATCTGCACCTGTTGTGTAGTATGCATATACGCTATATATGTCTCTTACATTTGTAAGACAAGCATATGTATCAGAGTAGCACTCACAGGTGACATATGAATAATTACAAATCACAGGTAGCTGGCCTAGCAGTGACACACTCAGTATTGGACAACAGACACTCCAGTAGTAGTCATACATGAGCTGACCTTTGATGGGGTGACTCAGGGGCTAGAGATGTGCTCCATGTAAATGTAGACAGGGCAAGTGGGAATGGCCATAGGTGCCAGACAGCACCATGTGAGACCAGTAGGTCTTGTTGTGGCCTAGCGTTTAATGTCCCATTTGGCATCATTGCATTCCCTCTCCTGCATTTCATTATGAGCTTACATGATTAATATACCTGTTATAGTGCTGCAGTTTCCTCACAACAATGTGAATGATTAGGATTGTGTAGTTGCAGTCTATCTTTGTGTAGATGGGTTGAGACCTGTGTTGCATAGGCAGCAACTTGCCTTTTGTAGGTACTGCTCATGAGCAGTTGATGGCCTGTACACCAAATGATGTCTCCCACTTGCTACTTGCATCTAGAGCAGCTGTGTTGTCTTTCAATTTGCCAATGTCATAGCAACACAGTGCTATAATTATGTCCTTCATGTGGGCCTTGCCCCTTTTTCTTGCCTGTGTGAAGGACATTATGGAGGTGTGGGGGCTACAGCTTCACAGACAGTAGGTGGGAATACCTCTCACGACAGGACATGTGGAGACAGCCCAACAACATGGGGGACAAAGCACCAGAATTGGGTACAGATTGTAAGTCAGTATTGCTGTTATACACAAAGAGGGTTGCTAGATTAACATATTTTGTCTGGACATGCATTTTCTGCGTGACTTGACATCTGACAGTGATATGTCTCTGACATACCTCTCAACTGTCCTGATGTCCACAGACTGCCCAGAGGTTTGCCTGTTATGTTTGGTCTGTTCCTCAGACAATGTCTGTTTTTGTAGAATCAGTAGGATACTATGAGGATTGTATTCAGTAACTGTTGACATATGTTGGTGTTTCAGACATCATATCCTTCAGGGATGTTATGTTACAACAAAGCCTGTAACACCAACAACTGTTTCAGTTTGTCACACCATTATGTGTGGATATGTCCCTCTTTCCGGCCCCCCTGGCCCCCATGTATGTCATGCTTTGTCCAGATGTCTTGCAGTAAGAGGTTCAGAGGTATGGTATATCATTATTTAGTGACTGCACTTCAGGTATCACCCCATTGACTTAGCAGACTCCTGGAAGTGGTATGCAAAAGTGGCCATGAATAGGGTCTCACACCCTGGACATTCTGTGGAAATCTGTACATATGAGAGTTACATATGTCTGGTCATTGTGAACAGACTGCCAAGAATGTGTAGCAGTGTTGTGTGTGGATGTTTGTCGGGCTGAGTAGGGAGAGTAGCAGATGTGAGTGTCATAGATCCTTTTTCTATCTGACTGTGCATGCTGCTACAGCTGCTGGTGGCCTATCAGGTGTGTATGTTTGTAGGGGCAGACTGAGAAATGTCCTGCAGCACCTCAGGATTCCCACTACACTGTGAGTTGGGCCAGGATATGTTGGTGTAGCGTGTGACTGGCAATCAGGATATGTTTGTTCAAACAGTCATTCTACTCTAGAGTTCATTTGGGGTACTGGTATGTTGCTGTGACTGTGGTGAAAATGGTTGTGGGTGAACATTTTTGCACCACTATCTGCTTTTCCCTACAGTTCCATCCATATAGTGCATGATATATTTGGATATACATGGGCAATTGCCCATAGCTGATTTGGGATAATGTTGTGTTGGTCTTACTATGGTTCAGAACGTGCTGGGTGGTATGGTTGGCAGTTATCATGGGTTTTTCCATTCTGTTACATGTCTGTGGTCATACCTCTCCACTGTACAGATGTCTATACACTGTCCAGATGCATGGCTCATATGTTCGGTCTGTTGCCCATTACAGTTGTGGGTTTCTGAGAAATCACTGAGATGATGTGAGCATTGACATTAGTAAATAATGACATTCATTTGTGTTTCAAACCTGGAATTTATCTGGAATTGTATGTTAAAGCAAATCATGCCGCTCTAGTAGACGTCTGCATGTATGACAGCCATATTTCAAATATGTCACTATTGTTTGCTCTTTATCTCCCCACTTTGTCGGTATTTTTGCAGTTGTCTTGCAGTTAGAGGTTGGTTTTATATATATATATATATATATATATATATATATATATATATATATATAGATAGATATTGATATATATATATATATAGATAGATATTGATATATATATATATATATATATATATATATATATATATATATATCTCTCTCTCTCTCTCTCTCTCTATATATATATATATATATATATATATATATATGGGTACATGTCAGTACATCGACAAGTTAGAAGATCGACATTCACTTCACCGTCACATGAAATAATCGACACCGCAAATCACGGACATTTAACAGGTAAGAAGTTTAAATTTTGCTAATCATGCCTACCGTGTTTTAGTAAGTGTGGCAGTGTTATGCATGTGTGGTAGGCATGATTAGCGAAATTTAAACTTCTTACCTGTTAAATGTCCGTGATTTGCGGTGTCGATTATTTCATGTGTCGGTGAAGTGAATGTTGATCTTCTAACTTGTCGATGTACTGACATGCACCCATATATATATATATATATATATATATATATATATATATATATATAAGAGTACTACGGATATATTATTTCCCCTTATGTTAAATGACTGTTGTGCATGATATGTTTGTAAAAACATTACAAACTCCTACAGGTCAGATGGTGTAGTGGTATGTTGCTGTGATTGTAATACACATCATCCCTAGTTTGAGACTTGGCAGACCTGATTATTTTGTTGCCAGGCAGAACAATGGCTGATGGAGACACAGTTGTAAGTGGGTTTGTGTGGTTTTGCGTGGAGTTAAGCAATGCTAACAGATGGTTAAGCCCTGTGAGCTTCGCTTAGCACTTCTTACTCCCACTTACACCCATGCTAATTTTCATTAAAGAAAAGAAAAAAGGGTGATAAGAAAGTGGTGAATTGGGGGTTAGCAGGGGGGAAAACATTAGGAAAAGCAGCTAGGGATGTGCAGTATGGGTGTAGGAAAGGACCATAGCTCTACATTTCTTCTGCAGAAACAGCTGTAAATAATGTGTTGAATTTGGAATTTACAGCCTCACATCCCGCAGGAAGGGGTGTTGGTGACAGACATTTGAAGAATAATCTATGGGTTGAATGATTAGTCCCACTGTACATGGGGGCAAAATGTAGAGCTATATATGGGGCAATGTTTATTTTTTGCAGGACAGATGCCCCCTTTTTTTTAAGGTGAGAGTGGGATGCTGGGGAAGGGATGTAGGTATGTTTGGGTAAGTAGGTTAGGTAGGATAGGTTGCATTTGCAGACAGACAAGACAGCAGACAGGGCAGTATATGACACATGAGGGGGTAAACACCTTTGATGGGGAGGGTGGCTGGGAATCTGAAGCCCATGAGCCCTCAAATGGATACAGTGGGACTGAGGTCCCCACCCACGGGCAGTCACCACTGCACCTTCACAGCCCCGAAGGTGGCTGTGCTGGGAGCTGAGCAGAAGGGGCGGCCTGCCCCTTGAGGTGCACCAGGTGTCCCTCAATCTGGCACAGCTGTCCATCCAACTCTGCTCAGATGGTGCTGCGCACCAAACCCCAGAACTGACTGGGGTGACAGAGTCCTGTCTACACCCGCTCCCAGTGGGGATGGGCCCCATCCCCTGAGATGGTTCCACCCAAAGGTGGTGCAGGACCAATGGACAAAGAAGTCTTGTGTTGGGTCCCAGATGTGCTGGGGCCCAGTGTCATGGCCAGATGAGGTGGGACAAGTGGATCTGCTGGGATCTGCCTTCCCAAACATGCTATGGTGTTGAGGTTTTAATGTTGGTTGGTCATGCACAACTCATTTCAAGATTAGTTATAACAGTATGCGTAGGTAGTTCAATTAACCCCATAAAACAGATTTGAAACAGTTGCATAGCAAACAGAATACATTCATAAATGGAACAACAGTATGCATCATAACAGCATGCCAGTAACATTGACAGCAACAGGCCACCAACAATGGTATTTGAACAAAGTATGTTATCATGTAACCAATCAAATATATGAGCAATAATAGAACGCAAGTATCAACATTAGGTTTGGAGAACAACATACCCATAGTATATGAATAATAATTATTGATGCAGATGAGGGGTGAGTGGAGAGACAAAAAGTCCATTAACAACTGTTTATGCTTCTATTTTCCACAACAGTACTGCTCAATACTCTGTGGGTCTGCCCTCACTTTACATTTATATAGCTTCTGTAGCACAAACATACCTATTAAACTGTCAGCCTTGAATGTTATGGGGCAAACTGTGACAACTCTGGGTACATGACTAGAGGGGACTCGTACATGTCAGGGTTACATATATGGCACAGGTGGGGTACCCCGAACTGCTATGTGAGTGTATTACTGGCATACTTCAACTGGTTTCCAATCTGTGTCAAAGGTTATTGTCAGTAGTGATCACTAGCCATGACAGAGTGACACTTGAGAGACATGTATCAGGAAGTGTGCATGTTGTATGTACCTATCCTGCTGTCATTTGCAGGCATGCGGTGGGACAGTTGAACATTTATACACAGTTTATTAGTATACCCTTTATACAGCTACTACCAACATTTCCTTATCTGTAAAGCCTGTGGAGAAAATAGCTGTTAACACTACCTGACTGTTTTTACATATATTCCTGATTCCTTGTCTGTAGATATGCACACATCTTAGTACCACTCTCTGGATTCAAACCGTGTCTGGGTGTGCAAAATAGCAACTAAGCTATTTCTCATCACACGGAGCTACTGGGGAACTGCTACTATTTGTTTCACTGGTTTCTGCCTATTAGTCTCTTGGTTAGACAGTCTGAATTTGTAATCCTGTGATGCATGCACGACAGATAGTTAGTGTACTGTGCATTAAACTTTGAAATACTACAATCAGGAAAGTAAAGGTTAACATGGGGCATTTATATCTCGTTTTACAGCTGCATTGTAAGTCTACAATGATATACCAGACTAAAGACAACAGTATGTGTTGTAGATGTCTATTTCAGATCAATATTAGTCAGACATACTTTATTTATTCATTTAACACAGTAACAGTATACCTACTAGCACTACACAATGTACTCATTCTTAGTTATTTGCACAATATACTGCATAATAGATTTTACTCACCAGCCTGTTGGCATAGCCTCAGCAGTTTGTCGGCATGGGTTTCAATGCTACTAGCCCTTTCTGCTGCAGCTGTAAGGGAGAAAAACAAACATTATGCATACCTGTCTATCACATCCTCAGGCCAAAATTTGGTACACCTATTTCTGTGGTACTTACAAACTGCTGGAGCACGGTTGTCCCTGGCATCTTGGATCCACTGGTTCAAGAGCATGCCTTCCTCCACTTTAGGTCGGCATAGTGGTGCTGGACCTGCTCACCAGTTCGGGGGATGCCAGTAGCACTGGTGAGATCTTGGGCAAGATGGTCCCAGGCCTCTGCTTTATATTGTGAGCCCTGCTACTGGCCCTGCAGCAGTCTCTCATCATGGCTACTTATGAGGAGTTCAGCCATGACCCTGGACCACGATGCCCCAGCACTGTGCCCTAAAGCACAAACCCTCACCTACGCGAGCCATGATTCCTGTACAGGTTGAACTATAACAAACACTGGCTATGTTCCTGCCTCTGCTGTTTAAATAAGGCCATATTCCCACCCTTTGCAGTCAATTGTCGATTTTGAAAATGTTGAGCATAGCTTAGTGGTGTGCAAACCCTCTAAGCCAATTTTAGCAATGCTTAAAAGGGAAATTGTTGAGCAGTGCTTAACAGTGTGAAAATCTGTTTAGCTGAGCTTACTGTTGCTTAGCATTCATGTCTAAGCATTGTTCACTTTTAAATTTTAGATATATTAGGATAATGACTTCATTTAGTAAGTGTATATGATTTACTGTACATGACGTCCCTCTATGAGTTTTCTTTACATTACCAAGAGGTAAGCCTATACTGTATGGGACACTTGTGTATACATGGGTAGTTTCACATGTTATATGCACTCACACTTCCATTTTAGAGCAGCTACACTACCCTGGTTGACAAATATCCTTACTACATCATTTACACAATAAAAAAAAAAAAATTAACACTGCTTTCCTATGTAAAAATAAAGTGCATGGCTTGATACTCGAATAATGAACGCCCACATACAAAGCAAGGACTCTAACCACTACATTACCCAAGCATTAGGAATTTAACTATATATTTTTATTTATCTCCTCTGGGGTGTTTAAGCAATGCTGGGCAGAGGCTCATAATGTGCACACCTGCTCAGCTATGCTTAAACATTCCTTAGTAGGGAAAAAATATTTTTAGTCATTTACAGCCTTGTACAGCTTTGTTACTCTAGGAGGTATGTGAGGCAGGCATCTGGGCATTCTGCAGACACCTGTACAGTTGAGGGTATGGCTGACAGCACTCTCAGATGGCAGACATTTGTGTTTCAGTCTTCATACCCTTCAGGAGGTCCATGCTAATGTTATTCTTTTATTCTATCAACTTTCGGGTTTGTCAGTGCAATATTTAACATATGTCTCTATTTTTGTGGCTTTGTTCCCCATTATTTATGGCTTTGTACTGCTTTATTGTTTTGGGATGGTGACATGTATGCAAGGCAGGCATCTGGGCATTCTGTAGAAACCTGTACAGTTTATGGCTATGGTTGTACGGCACTTTTACAATGCAGGGTGTGTGTGTGTGTGACAGAACCTGTCACGCATCCCCTGCATTGTTTCTTGCTCCTCTAGCTATTTCAGTGTCCACAGACACTGAAATGCTTACTTTAATTTCATTTCAGTGTCCGCGGACACTGAACTACTGTTTGAAAGTGCCGTACCTTGAGTGCAGGGGGTGTGTTCAATGTCTGTGCACTACTTAAACATACTCCCTGCACTTTTTCACTATTTGTGTCCATTTAGCCTTAACAGCAGTGTGTCTTCATGAATATGCAAGGTGTGCTGCTGTTAATGCTAATGCTAAATGGACACAAACCACTCCATGCATGAATAGCACTATTCCTGCATGGAGTCTATTGAATCCAGGGGCTTGTTCTGATTTGGTAACTGGGGTAGAACACATACAAAATAGTCAGTTTCTGCCCAGATAAAACAAAAGTAACAAAAATGATATCAAATAAAAAGTTTAACAGTATACAAAGCAATAAACTGAAACATAAAATGTATATACAATTTTAAAAACTGTAAAATTGTTGTACAATACCAAAGACAATTTCGAACAAAACAGAGAATGAATTACAGTAAAATCTTCTTCTTCTTTCGGCTTTTCCCGGTTAGGGGTCGCCACAGCGGATCACCTTGTCCGCACATTGAATGGCAGTGGAGTTTTACAGTGTCGAGTTGCCAGCCCGGCGCCCAACCTTCCACAGAAGGCACACTCACACGCACACCTAGGGCCAATTTAGAGTGACCAATCCACCTGCAGCATGTCTTTGGGATGTGGGAGGAAACCGGAGCACCCGGAGGAAACCCACGCGACCACAGGGAGGACATGCAGACTCCGCACAGAAGGCACCCCAGCCGAGGATCGAACCGGAGAACCTCTTGCTGTGAGGCGGCAATGCTAACCACTGCACCACCGTGGCCGCCCCAATGAATTACAGTAAAATAAATTACCATAAAACAAAATGTTACCAGCAAAATGAATTACAATTATTAAAGGTTGGAAAAAATCAGGAAGAAAGCGACAAAAAAGTAAGAATACATGTATATTGGCACTATCAGCAAATTAAGAAAAATACTTTAGATAATGACTGCATAAAAAGTTAAAGATTAACACAAATTAAATGACCAAGTTAAGTAATATTAGAGAAACAATGATAGCTTCCTGAAAGAGATTCCTGTGAATTCAGTAAAGTTCCTAATATGAGTCATGCCCAGTTGTGATTCAGAAACAGGTTAGCTGCAGTGAGATAAGACCTCATTATCAACTAATTTGCATGATTCTTGAATAACAGTTACTACTGTGACTTGCAGATTATCTGCACAATGTGTTAGTAACCTGCTGATCATGTAGGCAATGGCATTCCCTCCTCCAATCACTCTCTCACATGCACAAGTACTCAAACACGAACACAGACACCACAGTTCCTGTACCTGTCCCTACCTTACCTACCTGTTCCCCTCACTCACATAATACTTTAATGCCATGGCAGTACATATATATTAGGTACTGGTGGCCTAGTGTCTTCTCCACCTCTGATTCCACATACAATGTTGGTGCTGTCATCTCTGGTGGTCTAGTATATCCCCAATCCTCTGAACCCTGTATTACTATTGATGATATGACAGCACTTTAGAAAGTAAGCCCTGCTGTCTGGTGGTCCCCGCAATTCCCCTGATCTCCATATTTGATGTTTAGTATATTCCCCCGCACTCTGATCCATGTTATGATGTCTGTGCTAGTAGGACACTTTAAAAAGTTATCCCTGGTATCAGGTGATTCCCCCACACCTGATCCCACTTATGATGTCTATGCAATTATAGCACTTCACTTTATCCTTGGTGTCCAGTGGTTCCCCATACCCCCATCCTCATAGTAATGTTGGTGTCATTGTGGTACTTTAAAGACTACTTCCTGTCACTTTTTGTGACTAGTGCATCCTCCACCCTCAATTTCCATAGTGCCATTCATGCCATTATGGTACTTTAAAAAACTACTCCCTGGTGACTAGTGCATCTCCCACCCTCAGTGTCCCTAGTACCATTGATACCATTATGGGACCTGTAAGATCACTCCCTGGTGTCTAGTGTATCTCCTAACCCCCAATACCCATAATAACATTGTTGCCATTATGACACTTTAAAGATTAATCCTTGGTATATAGAAGTTCCCTTAACATGTTCATGTTGGGCGGCTGAGCACAGCCAACTACCATGACATAGTGGGAATGTCTGTCCTGGTCTACACAGCTGAGCAATTTCTTGAATTGCTCAATGGTGCAGATATCTTCCTGAATGCAGTTGGATGGAGAGCACATATGGCTAATTAGCATATACCTCTTGCCCCAGAATGCTTCATTAGCATTCAGTATGGCTGTAGGGCCAGCTCTTCATAGTGGTGCACATCTTCATGTTGGAAGACCATGCAGTGCCATGTAAGGCTGGTTGCTGAATGTACACCTCCTTGTACATGTCACTGTATCTTTCTGAATTCAGCCCAGCATCTTTATAATTTTACTGAATTCAATAAGAGAAGTGCAGCCTTTAATTTTAGGTGGAATTGATTGCCATATTTTGGACCTAAAACTAAAAAGCTATGGAGACTGTATTTTTCAATGAGAGGGTCATATGCAGAGAAGGAGCTTGACTTGATTGAGATCTCAGTTTACATGCTCTTCTCTAACCGTAACTTTTCCTGACAGATAAGTGAAGGGATTAAGAATGAACAGTTTTAATAGTGGAATCTCAAGAAGATGTTGAGCTCTTCAATGTATCTGCAGCCAATTAGCTTTTCTAACAAGTAAGCAATGATGCTCTGATCTAGGTTGAAGGAAGACAAAATGACACGTTTTATTACTTACAGCTTGAAGTAAGTTAGGCTTTTTCTTAGATGCAAAAAAAAAGGTAGAGTATTTTCAAGCTGAACCATTATAATACCTCTTCTAATGGATTATCTTCCTGTCGGAGACAAAAAAGTGTGAAATCTTTCACACCCAAAATAAAGTTTGGTGAATTTTAGTTTTAGTTTTGTTAATGTACTCAAGCCACTTTCTTCTAACAATCCCTTTTTGATCTTTGTGGGTATTCTTTATCACCTATCACCTGAAATGTAAATCAATGATCATTCCCATATACCAACCTTTCAGTGCTTTCCAAGGCACACATTTTTACTGCACTCTTCACTTTCTTTAGTCCATCCCTCTTTTTACAAGTCCATTTCCACCTAATTTTTGCCTTCATCTCTGTAGATAAGCATTGGTCTACATTTCCTTATTTATAGCTAGCATTCTCTATTCCTATTGCTACATTCCTCTTACACAGTCCTTGCAGACACTTTTGCCTCTTTTGTTGCTAACTGCGAACAAAGAGTCACTATTGCATTACAGATAATCTACTCCCCTCTTCTCAAGCCATAGTTCCCTCTTGCTACCTGGATATCTGGTAGACATCCATGTTCACTCAGCTGTGTTAGGTTTTCTACATACCTCAACCCCTTGTGACAACTGCTACAGTCTTTATCCAAAAGCTGTTACTATAACCCCCACTCTTTATTCTTCTACATGATCCCAAATGTCACACTAGCTTGTAACTGTTTTCTAATTTCCTTCTTGTTGGTCCCTTCCTTCCTCCTTATTTCCAAAACTCATCCCTCTCTACTTTACTCCCACGCTGCCCATATCATGCTGATCTAGACCATATCATACAATCTGTGTATCATATTTCCCAGTGTTGCATATCTCCAAAATCAGTCATCCACAAAACCCTAATTTCTTCCCCATCCTTAACCTAATATTGTCAATACACCATCTTATAAACCTCCAGACAAATTTGTCAACCTTTTAGTACCTCTGTTATTACCACATCCTATAGGATAACTCCAGCATACTTCAAAAGGTAGAGCATTGGTTGTGTAATTAATACCTTGTCAACCTCAGTTAATTTTCATAAAGTACTAACTTTTGCTAACCTTTTATCCAGCAAAGCTTCTGCCCTGTCTTTTAACTCAGTCTATTTTTTATCTCACTCACTGTCAGATATATAATAATCCTTAAGTATATATGTCTACCTTTTCAATAAAACTAGCCCAGCTCTACCCCACTTCTGCCTTCTTTATCAATCAACGTCATCAGAAATAGAGATGCTAATGCTCCTATCCACCTTCTTCTAGTCCTTCATGGGCTTTACAACTCTTTCAGTCAACTTTTCTATAACCATTGAAGTGAAAATTGGAGATAACAGACAACTCTGCTTTGCCCCTCTTCCCATTCTCACTTGCCCTGACATTTGACTATTTATCATAATACATACTCAGAGATCCTTGTATCATGCTACCTCACTTCACTTCTTCTCCTTAAAAGATATAACTAGTAATGCCGAATTCTGATTCATCAAGCTTGTTTGAACATGCAATTATACTACTCCAGCTCTCCACTGCCCAGGCCATGCATTTCATCAGAAATCTCCATGGATCAATGGAAGACTTCCCATTTACAAATCCTGCATGAGCATTACCTACTACCTTAGGTATTACCTCCTCCAGCCTAAGTTCCTAGAAAGCAACGTCATATGGGCATTGCATAATGAATCTGATCTGAAATAGCCTGGGCCTTCTGAATCCCCTTTCCCTTTGGTAAGACCACCATTGTTACTTCCTTATACAGTTTGTAATCACTTTCTTTTTGTGATACCATTAAATGACTCCAACTTGGATCTCACTAAGTCTACACCCACACCCTACCTCTGAACCTGCAGACAATGAAAAGAGGAATAATGGCCTTTGAAAAGTAGTAACAGCCAGCTAAAAATCTGGGCATCTTATTAGTATAAAATTTGAACACTGAACAGCACATAACTCTTCCCACTTTCAGCAGGAATGCAGGAAACTACTTAGAAACTTGTTAAAAAACAGATATGACAAATATGATGAAAACATCTAATCAGATTACCAAAGAGGCAGTGGAATAGTTTCTTTAAATTATTGGTGCCATTAGTGTGTTGGGAATGTAGGGTATTTTCTGTGTGCTAGACAGTTTCCAAAATCAAGTGTGATGAAGGGGGTTCAGAACTTGTGTGAAGGGGTAAAACAAGCTTGAAAATAGCAACACACCTCAAAAACATGGACATCAAGTGCAGTGGTAAATCAGGCCTGAAAATAGAAATGTTGCTCCAAAACAGGGACATATGGGAGGTCTGCACACCCTTGTATACTAAAAACTATCATTCCTATCAGACTTTCATTTCATATGGTCCATTGCCAGACTTACCGCTTTCATCCCAGGCATCTTGTGTAGCTTCTTCCTATCTTCCTTCAGCTAAATAAGGAAAACAACACAACCATTTCCAGCAAAATAAATTTAATAAGAAATGAGCATTTTCATTGACAGTATACAGGACTTCTTCAGGATAAAATAATGTAAAATCAAACCAACCATTATTTAAACACTGGTTAAACAAATGATATGACCACAATGACCCTGCCTTCAAGTGTATAAGGCCGCCCACCCAGTCATCAAAACATTCCACTACCCCCCCAACTTGCATGCATATAGATTTCCAGAATTTCCTAAACACCTTTCATATATCTTTACTCAGGACCAACCTTCTTCCTCACTCATGCTTTATCACAGGTATCTATCACTGCCTCCTTGAGCATCTATTTCAGAAGTTTAGTTTCCAGTTCTCTCTAGCCTACCATCTTTTCCCCAACCCCCCACCTCCACTTCCCAATTATGCTTCTATATAGGAGTCTTCTACATAGCTAGCATAATCATTTAATTCCTGCTTTTTCTGTGTTTTTCTCTTCCCTTACTACCCCAAACTTCTCTGTCGTTTGTGCAATTGCTGATCCCCTTCTATAACCTTGCCTTTCTGTTGTCTGTTCCTACCAATCATTTCCACTGTATCCTCTGTCTCTGTTCTTTTAATATCCTCACCAAGTTCAGTACTTTCTCTCCCATCCCCATCTCTGTTTTCACCCTCGACATGTTTCACCATTCCTTTCAACCAATAAAGCTTACCACCTCCTTCCATTCCTGAGGATTCTACCTTCAACTTTTGCATCTGAAGTCATTCATCTGACACAACGTAATCACCATGGCAAGATTAGATGCACTTCTACTCACTGCACTGCACGTATACACTACCTACTCTCCGACCAATTGCATCTACACCAATATATTTTCTATTCTACTTGTGCGTCTGCACTCATCTTTCATAAGCTCATAAACTTAACCTGTCATTTAAAGTATACCTGTGTTTCTTTCTCCTACCAAATGCATATCCCTAGTATCTCTCTAATGGCTTGCTTGTCTGTACAAATTTCTCAGGAAAGTAAAAGTAGATTGTTGTGCCCTTCCCCATTTTCTCTTAAAAATATCTGCTAATCCAGGTTACCAAATACTCCTCCTCAGCGTCTTCTCACTCACTTTTTCTATGGAATTCTACTGTCACGTTCATAGGTTCATAGGTTCATACTAGGCTAATACAACAATCAGTCACTGAATCTAACATCAAATTGCGATTTTCTGTGATATAACCCTACCACCATCATGCATGAAATTCCTTAATGTTGTCAGGTATCCCCCTACAATGTCCTCCTTGTCCACATTCAGTTCATTAGAATATCCCAGCACTGTCTCCCTAACACCACCAGCCCATGACCAGATGTTTTGCTTATTAGAATCCTCACCCCATTATATCCCCTACACACATGTCACTTCCATCCACTGTTATCCCCTAATTTTAATGTACTCACCTCCCTCATCTTCAGTCTAAGCTCATGGAGAAATGCCATATCCACATTTTCCAGAACCACATTTGCGATAGCCCTTTCTGTCTCTTAATTGGTTTATTAATCTCACTATTACACTCCCTCTCCTCTATTGGCATCCTTTTCATTCCACTACAGCTAAACCCCATTGGCCACCGGCTGACATCATATGGGTCCATCTATGATCCTCCCAACAGTGTGAGCTCTCAGCTGTTGTAGGCCACCCTACATTTTTGACAATCCTGCCATACACTACCAGAAACTCTTCACCAGTTATGGACCTTCTTATGTCATTTACCACATCCAGCCTTTCTCCTTTGTTCATGTCCCTCTGCCCCTACCATACAATAACTTTGCTAAGATCTAGCCATCTCACTAAACTTGATTTGCCATTTAAACTGGGTTTGTATATTTTTAAAGATCCACTTTCTGAGTTATTCTTCTTCAATGTTGTTTCTCCAGTTCCCCCACTTGGCCTTATTATCATCATTTCCCCTGTATACATCCTGCCGTAATGTTATACCCAATCCCCCTTTTAAACTACTTATCTAATCCTGTACTACAAAACAGAGTTCTTTAAAGTGTCAGCAGATCAGCTATATGTGAAAGCTGACCATTTCACTTATCAAAGCACCACCCATGTATACCTTATCCAGCAAGACCCATATTCACTTATTAAAGTATATAATGCTAAATTTACACCCCATAAACCAAGTTTGTAGTTTCCAGTCCTTCATAGTACCTGAAATGAGTTATTTTCTCATACAATCTCCTTTCAAAATGGTTGTTCGCCACCACATGAATCACAGGCCTAAAGCAGATGCCATATATTGACCGTCTAAAAAAACTCCAGCTATACTCTGTGGCATATTGTCTACTCAGAGGTGATCTCTGCTTAACATACAAGGCCATGTCGAACCCTGAGCTGTTGGACATGCTCCACTTAAAGAAATTCCAATCCCTCAGAGCCACACACTCCAGGGATCTAAACTTTGTCATCACAATGAACAAAACATGCTGGAGGGATAGGTTCCTGACCCAGAGACTCCCCATACTCTGGAATAGACTGCCCATACATATCAAGCAGAGCGCCTCATTGGCCCTCTTCAAAAGAAACCTTGATGATTGGATGGGAGATAGGAAATTCACCCCGGGGATCATGTCAGTCGCCCTGCTAGACAGGGGCCTGGAGAAGTAAATATTGTGGGAAGAAATATCCAGGGAATTGTTATGGCTAGGCTTGCATAGGCCCTAGGGCCGATAGCCTAGTAGCAACCTATGAACAACATTAAACTGCATAGCACAGTGTCTTTTATTACATTCATCATTTTAGCTCAAAATATATAAATAAAAGCATAAAGCATTTGAAAAAAAAAAATACTAGCAAATGTTCCCCTCATATCAAACTATAAATTGAGGCAAATACTCACATTTATGAAAGTCACACCAAACATCACCTTTCCCCATCATGCTTGCCATCCCCTGAATGAACTGAGCAAGCAAAAACACAAAAGACAGCCCACTGTTATACCCTTGTAGTGATGGCAAATATGCCTTGTAATGTTACAAAGGCAATGGAAGATAACATAATGGCAATATTGATATGTTAGAATAATCATGTACATCTCCTTTATACATAGCGCCTAGTCTTAATTAGAGCCAAACTATGGACTATTTATATACCATATATTCATTTCAGCAGTCCTCTCCCCTAACAGCAGAAACTGACTGTGATTATAGCAGAGTACAGCAAGTCAAAAATATACATAGAAGAGAAAAAGATTTAACAGTATATCTAACAGTACATACTCATACCTCTTGGCATAAATGTAAAAAGAAAAACAACTAGATATGGCATCATATCTTTAGTATAACAGTCTTGCCTTTAGTCACCCTATTGGAGCCATATCCACAATGCTGTATTAATGGAAAGGGCATTCTACTCACTTGGGTTGCTGAAACTTGCAGCTTCTACAATCCTTGCCGCATGTCTCTGTTAGCTTTCCCATGCTTTCTTCTTTTTTCCATTAACTATAACCAGTCAGTTCCTCCTCTGTCAAACTAAGCTAATACATACTTCTCACCGTTTCATGAACACGCATGAAAAGGACATAATGGAAAGAACAGGAAGACTTGGTACAGAATGAAACCAGTAAACAAAAAGAAAACCTCAGCCCATAGCCATTCAGACTTAAGTTCTAACTAGTGACATGATGTGCACACACCCGCAACTCCCTCTCCATGTTTGCACAGGCACACAGACACACACACATACGCAAATATACACATTAATTCCCAAGGAAGACTGGTCATATAAGGTCAACACTAAAACTTTTTGCCCTAGCTGGGAACCTCCTAGTTACTGTGCATAAATAGCAATAAACACAAATGGTAATGAGTCACTCTGCAGACTGCCAGCAGTTTGTCATTATTTAGCATGTATCCTTTTATTACTAATAAATACTGTATGCAAACAATGACCATCCATAAAGTGTTTAAAAGTTAGCAAATAAAAAATAATTTACTTAAGAAGAAATGCGATAAGCTAATGAGTTAAGCAGTATAGTTAACATTTAAATATACAAAAATATATATTACTGTAGAAGGAAACATAATTATTTTAACAAATAGAATACAAGAAAGGAAACACCCATCAAGTACATTTTTACTAGCTAATTTCAGAACTAATCAAATTAATGCCCTAATTTAAACTATCTGACTTTTCAGAATACATCAGTTAGATAAATAGCTATAGAGACTCTCATGAGTCACAGACTACAGGGTAGCAGGTCTTTTTCTTTCCTGTCTCACTGTTACTTCAATTGTACATTTTCATGTGGACCACAGATGTAAATGACTACAGTATTTACAATTGCATGCTAATGGCCTTGGTTAGTTGCTTCTTTGAATAATCTTCTAATTGCTTTTTTGTGACCACTAACATCTTGGCTGAGTAACAGATCTTATACACACAGGGCAGAATAATTGCATTTTCATATCATATGTATAACTGCTGTAGGGGTCTATATTAGAACACTGAACATTCAAAATGTCGAGTGTTCTAATATCGAACCCTAGCAATCGAAAATTCAAAACATCAAACATTCAAAACAGCAAATTTTTTCCTAGAGAAAAAATTTGCTGTTCCGAAACACATACACACAACACAAGCGCACTAAACAAACAGCAATCCACTCACATACACCTAAACTCTTACACCTAACCCTACACTAAACTATACGTACACCACTAACTATCCAATTACCTTAACCAAACCCTAACCCTAAGGTCCATCACTATCGCACAGTTACCTCACCCGCGCCCTAACCCTAACTCACCTAACCCGCCCTAACCTTCACGTCCACACAATCACACACTTACCTGAATCCGACCCGTAACTTTCCACCAGAGCGCTGAAAATACCAAAGTAACAGAAATGGACAACCAAATTCTTTCCCTAGGAAAAAAATTGGTTTTCTGTTTCGCCGATATTTTCAGCTGAAAACGGGTCGATATTAGAACACTCAACATTTTAAATGTTCGGTGTTCTAATATAGACCCCTGCTGTAGTTCTCAGCAGAAAGAATTCCAATTTCATTTACAAACTTTATACATTTTTCATTTCATAGCAAGTATATCACAAGTTCACCCATATTTTCATGACAAAGAAAACATACATTACAGATATACATTGCAGAGATGTAAGTCGCAAGTTCTCACATATTTTTCTCACCCTGAGAAGTGCAGAATTTGTGGATTAAATTACATATCATTATTTTATTTGCCACAGGCTTTGCAAATTGTAAATGAAGTTCAGGTCTGTTACATTCAGACTCAGAAAACCATGGCATATTTGCTTTTAGACATCACCACCCATCTCTACCTCAAACAAATGTTCTTGAGACACCATGATAAAAAAAAAAAAAACACCTGAGATGAGAATACACTAAGATGCACTACCAAATTCCTTGTCTTAAAAGGCAAACTGAGTTTGTATCCATGGCACTAGGTAAGACGCTAGTTGGGCGCTGAATAAATAAACCTTGCCAGGCTCTGGATGAATCTTATCACCACTCTACCTATAATCCAGGTAAGACACTTCTGCTATTTCTACCTCTCACTTGTTGGCCTGAATAGTTATTTTTGCCCTTTTTAAGCTGCCTGACATCTCCTTAACATGTTGGACATGGTCTTGCCAGAATTGGCTGAAGATTACAATGTTATCCAGGTAAGCAAATAAATAGTCTTCAGTGATTTGTTAACCTCTGAAAGGTTGCTAGAGCATTTTTAATACCAAAGGGCATCTTGGTGAACTCATGTAATCCAAAGGAAGACACAAACACTGCTCTCTCCCTCACTGCAATTGTTAATGGAACCTGTCAATAAACTTTAGCTAGGCTGTTAGTAATTAGATATTTGGCTATACCCACCTATTGTGAGGTTTCATCTTTTCTGGATATGAGGAAAACATATGATGCTGTGTGAATGCTAAAAATCCTATATCCTATACAGAACCTGACGCTGAAACCTTTCCTTGGCACCACCATAACCAGTGAGGCTCAGTAATAGTTGGACTCCTAGATTACCTACGACTGACATCCATACTTACCCATTTCTGGTATGGCGTAAAGGGCCTATTTGATGGGCTACTGTGGTCTTGGGTACATATGCTGCTCTATCAGGTATGCAGACCCTAGCTTATCAGAACACATATCCTCATATTCCTGTAATGCTTCCCAAATCCCTTGAACCTGGGTAGGAGGCAGCTACTGTGAAAGGGCTGCCTCATTCACTGAGGTAACAGACTGAGCCTCATTGAGAAAGTCTACCACATGATCCACTTCTAATTCCTCCTTTAACCCACCGTAGATAGTGAGTATGAGTGTCTCTCTATCATGGTAGGGCTTTGTCATGTTAACATAATAGAGTATGACAGTTTGTGCTTCTGATTCCTGACTTGCAACTCTACCATGTAGTTCGAATCATTTATCCTTCTCACTGTAGTGAAAGGACACTCCCATGCTACCTGTTCACTGTGTCTAGCAAAGCCCCCTGTTTCTCCTTACATAAGTGTGTGCTAATCCTAACTTTATCCTTGCCCTCACTCTTAACCCCAACTCTATACATTTCTTTACAGAAAAAGAACTTTCCGTAACAATATCACGATTCAGACAGAGTATTCCTGAAAGCACTGTTATTAAGTTATTTTTTAAGTGGAACAATTGCAAAAGGCAAGTGTTTTCCCTTTGCATTTGAAATAGTTTGGGATATTTCTTTCATTTTTAAATTAGTGTAGACATGCAGTAATTAATGTAAAGTGCATCAATGTTTCTGCACTTCGATATTAGGGGATATACTCACTAAATAACAAACCTTATTTCCTGAGATCCTTTGTATCCAGGAACTGGATTCCTCAATGTGAGACAGTATGCATGTGTGAGTCTAGATTAGAATATCAAAAGCACAAAACATAGAATCTCACTTCATTCAGATGGCATTATTAAGCGATGGAATATCAATGTCAAAACAACAACAAAAACATATTGTTTTGTGGGGGGGGGGCAAGCTCCCTGCTCCCTTCATACTCACTGCTATTTATATATTCTGTCTCTAAGATCACACTACAGTAGGTAAAGGATTAAGTTCTCTATCCTCACTGTACCAGAATCTCAAATCACAAGACTGTCATGCATTTCCTTCAGTTGATATTTTGGCGTTCAATAATGCTGTCTTGATGATATTGGTTTCAATGTTTTGTGTGGTTGCTATTTCAAACTAGATCCACTAGTGTAAGTATGTGTGTATGTGTCTGCGTGTGGGGGTGTGTGGATGTGTGCTCACATGTATATAACAGAGAGACAGAGATGAATAATGTGTGTGTGTGTGTGTGTGTGTGTGTGTGTGTGTGTGTGTGTGTGTGTGTGTGTGTGTGTGTGTGTGTAGTAGCTAGCTGATATCTCAGAAATGCTGTTCTGATATGCTGCATATGCACCACAATGGTGGAAACTGATACTGACTTGTGCAGGTAACATATTATGGTAGTAAAAAATAGCATACTAACGTTATTTAATTTCATTTATCTGAGAAAATGCTGTTAAAAGAAGGGAGGTAAGTCCACAGGATCAAAGATAATTATTTCATACTGAGAGAACTTTCAAGGCCAAGAGTGGAGACCCATCCTACTTGAGCAAAGAGGAATACATCATAAGGGTTGGTAGAGGCAAGGCATAAATAGTCTTGTGACTAAATTGCCTGGCATCTTCTATGATCCTATGACTTTTGGTGGACTCTGATAAAAAAGTTTTTGAAAAAGACCTTGGAAATCACTGGAAAAACCTATAGATCTACTCAAGGAATACCTGAAGCCTAACTATAGATTCACTCAAGGGGTACTAGAAGTAAAACCGTGGCTGTATTTGAGGATTGCAAGTCATCTTGACCAGAGCTGCAATACAAAGCCTGCACATTTTAAGGAATCATTTGCTTTTTAAAAGACGTGAACTAACAAACGCAGAACAGAACTGAACTGTGAGCAAACATTTTTCACTGCAAATAAACTGAAGCTCAACTAGCAAAACTGTCTCCAGAGTATTACACTTGATGTAATGGTGGTTTTCACAGGTACAGTTTAGTCAATATATACCAAATTAGACTGTCTGTCTTGTTTCTGCATTACTGCCTTGAAACACTAAGCATATAGAGTTAATTACCCCACTAGATAAGAGAAAGTAGTTTTGTTTCTCTGTCTGTTCCCCTCCCAGAAAGAGAGCAAGACAGAGAAAGGAAACTCTCTGTTTATAGTGAGTGAACTGTTACACTTTGCCAATCAAAATGGAGAAACTCCTAGAAGCACTGGTGCAGACTAACACAAGTGCTTGTCAGAGTATAGTGGTTTTTCAGGGCAGCCCAAACAGTACTAATGATTGGTTGGACTAATTGAAAGGTTAATATATAATGAAGCGCTGCTTAAAAATGAGAAACCTAAGCGTGTAACTAAGAATGTGCAGAAGTCAGTAAAAACACAAAAACTGTCAGCAGCTGAAATAGTATATTTTAATGTGGGAGGAGGGGACACATTGCTAAACACTGTTTAACTAATAACATGAAGGTTATATATAATGAAAATGTAATGTTAACTAACATGATGGTAATGGAAATATAAATGCTGCTCCTATCAAAACGTGATTTCCAACCACCATGCTGATAATGAAATTGTACCAATGGAATGCGTTAAATAACTGTTTGAATAACAGAAAGAGGATATTGTATCTGTGCCACTACTGAATTAGTCAAATCTATGCCATCGGTGAATGGGAAAGAATTGAAGGGGCTAGTAAGCATGGTCACTCTTATTAATGAGTTTTATGTCTGCAGACGTAAAACAAATGAGAAGAGGAAGGTAGAATTAAAAATATGTTGAGAGAGACAGGAAGGAATATCCTATAACATATGTAGAAAGATAACTCTTGTGAAAGGTACTACAACCTGTAGTTTTGATACCTAGTTTAACACAGGATGCTGTAGTTGGTCAAGATTTCCCCTCACTTCAAGGTGGTGTGGAAATTACTGAAGGGGGAGGAAGCACAGCTAGGTTTTCTGCAGCCTGAATATGCTGCTACTAAAAATGTGGGGAGAGGAGCAATATCAGCAGCCTAATGCACTATTGAAAATAAGCAGTCCTGAATGCTCCTTTAGTAAAATGGAGTTGGTCCAACAACAGCCTGGCACACTGATGAACATAAACAGTCCTGCTGAACAGAAAATGATAGGTACAGAAATTTCAAAAGGAACTCAAAATCTGCATTTGATTGGAAGGGCTAGAAAAAACAGTGTGTTATTAAAATCTGTTACTTGAGACTTACCATAAAACCGTGGTTGTAAAGTAAGTGATAGAAGTCAGTGCAGAAACTAAAGAGCCCACAGTGCATGATATTGAACCTTTCCAAAGATTTCATTTATCAATGTAATGAAAGATACCTGTGTGGAGACAGCGTGGGAGAGGCCCTTGCTGATAAGCTCACTAGCAGAAAAAAAAGAATCTGAGCTGAGTTATAGGTTTCCCTCTGAAATGCTGAGACAGAGGGATAGTCAGGAACAGGATTGCAATAGATACTTAAAGAGACAGTAGTTACTGATGTGAATGTAAAGGAATTGCCAAAACGAAAAGCAGAAGTCTGTTTTTTTTTAATTTCTCCAAGTCTTTTGGGTTTCTAATACCATGACGGGAATGGACCTCATTCCTAAGTCAAAGTACAATTAAAGTTCATGAAATTAGTATTGTTTCAATCTTTGATGTCAGCCAAAAATGCTCTTCGCAGCACCTGCACAGTGCCCAGTAATGACACCTTTTGCAATTCGTATGGAGTTACATGGATCGATAACATATCTAAATATGATTGCAAATTATTTTTATAAGACCTGTTGCTCCTACTACTATTGGAACTGTCTGGGTATCTTTCTTCCACATTGCTCTCATTCCTGCCTGCAGATCCTGATATTTTATGACTTTGTGTCTCTCTGTATGCAAGTCACTGTAGTCACTGGGTGTAGCAATTTCAATGATCAATGCTACTCTTGTCTTCTTTTCTTGGACCACTATATCTGGTTTTCTAGCATCTATCTTTTGAACTGTTGGTAATGGGTGATCCCATGTGATGTAGACTTCTTCATTTTCTGTGATGCTTTGTGGCTCATGTTTCTAGTGTTTTTCAGCCACTTCAATAACATAATGTCTGCACAATCCCCAATGCAACAGTCTTGCTACATTATTATGCCTTTCAGCAAACAGTTCTTCTGCCATTAGTATGTCACAACCAGCAACAAGGTGTGCGACTGTTTCCAATTCAGTTTTACAGAACTTGCATTTGTCTGTTTCTCCCACATGTTCAATGGGCTTTGTAAACCAATGTGTGCACAGCCCACTATCTTGGGCCACCAATATTAACCTTTCATCTCTTGGTTTGAATTTGCCTCTCCTTAACCATTCCTTCATTCATTCCTGATCAACATGAGGTTCTTCCAGAAGTTTTCTATACTTGCAACTATATTTATGCTTTTTTCCACATTTCTTGCCTTCTCATCTGGTCCTTCACCTAATATTCTTTATTTTGTTTTTTGGCACATTCAGTTGCTGCCTGATTTTTATCTACTTCTGGTTTGATTTCCATTCCTGTTTGACGCAGATATGCTTCTTCTAAATTAAGCAGAGAAGTCATCTTAGATTTATTCTCCTCATGTTTCAAAACTTTCACTACATTTTGGTCTTGTGAGTTCAGCAGATATGTGTGGAATCCCACAATTGCAGCTCTATACATGTAATCAGTTTCAAGGAGGACCATCCCTCCTTCGGAACGGGGAATATATAATCTTGGTATACACTGATTTTTATAAATCATTTGGTGAGCATGAAGCATCCTTCTTGTTTTCCTATCTAATCTATCCAACATGTTTTGGGAACAGTTAGTCACTCCAAAACTGTGAGTTAGGACAGGAAGAGCAAATTGGTTTATAGCTTGGATTCTGTTCCTAAATGTCAATGCTGTTTTCAGATTTAATTTAAATCTTCTAAAGTATTCCTTACAAAGTTTTATTTGCATTTGTTCATGTTTTGTTGTCAATCCATCATCAATTCCCAAATATTTATACACTTCCTCTTGCTCAAGTTCTTTTATATCACATTCTTGTTCCAAACTGATGTTTTCCTGGTGCTGCAGTTTTCTTGCTTTAAAGGTTGCTTTTGCACACTTATCAAGACCAAATTACATTCTTATAACATCTGAAAAAGTTTTGACAACCTGCAGCTGTGCTTTCAGTTTCTCATCTGATGAGTTACACAGTTTTAAATCATTGACAAAGAGAAGATGAGAAGTCTTTACACTTTGTTGTTTTTTTAGGAGCCAAATTGTATCCATGGCCTAAGCTGTAAACAGCTTAATGGGTTAATGGCAAGGCAGAATACCAACAAGAGTAACTCTGGAATATCCCCCTTTGAATTTTTATCCCTGGGATAATAATCTGTCCTTTATCATAGCTTAATTGCAAAGTGGTCTGTCACTGTTTCATGGTCACTGTAATGTAATCATTCAGTGTAGGGTGTATCTTATACATTTTAAGCACTCTTTTATTCATGAATGTGTGATACTATCAAATTCTTCCCTTTTTACAGTTCTCCAGTATGACTTTATTTAACAACAAATGATCCTTTGCTCGATATGACTTTCTTTTATTGCCCGTTTGTTCTACTGCCATAATTGAGTTTTCTTGTAAATGACTATAAACCCTGTCAGCAACAATTCCTGTGTATAGTTTATATGTCGTCAGAAGGCAAGTTATTGGTCTATAATTTTTAGGGTATCTTGCAGGTTCACTCTTAAGTAAGAGCACTGTTTTGCCTGTTGTTAGCCAGGTTGGTGCCTGTTCTGGGTGCACATATAAATAGTTCTTATATATGGCTAAATTCCCATGCAAAGATGTTAATACTTTTAACCTTACTTTTAAGTCTGTGGCATAGACTGCCTTCTGTAGAGAACAGAAGATAACTAAGAAAAATACCTATACCTGAATTCATAGATGAGGTAGCTATACCTACTGCTTCCTGCCAGTATACAGGCGGAAGTGTTGTTGACTTGACAAATTTGACGATAAGCAAAGAAAATTTTAAGAAAATGCTGTGGGAGAATTATACATTAAGCAGGCTCAGAGAAAATAATGTCAAAATAAAAGTAGAAGGATATAAGTAGCTTGGACCCACTGACACTAATCTTTTGAGGTGAAGAAAAAATTGGTATATATATTATAAACAAAGACAAAGCATAAATACTGCACCAAAGTGGCACTTAAAAATCCTCTTTGAACACTTGTAATGAAACTGACACATAGCCATTATTTTGTGAGAATATTTGGGAGAGATAAAACCATGGCTAGAATTTTATCTTGATTTCATTGGTTTGATGGATTAAAAAAAACTTTAGAACCTCCTTGCTCAGAGTATCATAAGATGGTACCACCTCCAGGGTGAAGCAGTCTGATTATGCCGATGCCTTTTACTGAAACCCATTCACGCAGATAGCCATGGATACTGTAGAACTATTACTGAAACTCAGTAATGGCTGCCCATTCTTTCTAGTGATTACTGACTGTGCCATGCAGTTTTATGAAGCTGGACACAGGTCCTTTTTCAGCGGAGGCCCAGGTATTCTGCTAAACTCTGTACAGTTGAGAGGTATGTGGCGTCATCTACATTTGGGTGGTCTCAGCAGGATTGCGCAGTTGCCTTTTCCCTGCTCTAGTGTGATCTCAGAGTTAGTATAAGTAGCAGGGGGTATGGGAATGCAGGGGGCTTGTCCTCCTGCATAAAAGAGGGTTTAAGGTTTATTTTGTGTTTTCAATGTTTTGATGTTCAATATTTTGGGATTAATATTTTGGCATTCAAACATTTGTGTGTTAAATGTTACTTCAATATTATTCCATAGAGCCATATATATGTTTGTTTCTATTTATCTCTCTAGCTCTCTATCTATCTATCTATCTATCTATCTATCTATCTATCTATCTATCTTTCTAGTTACCTCTTCAAAGGGTAATTCAATGAGAGGTAAGTTATTTGACTGCTGTCTCTTAGTGCTCCACTGATCAATTAAATACTAGACTGAATTTAATCAAGCATTAACAGGCAGTAACTGGAGGATTAACAGACAGTAGCTGGAGCAGTTGTCCATACAGAGACTGGACTGTTTCCCTTTCCTATGATAGTATAGTCTTGGAATTAGTACATACCAGTAACAGAGTATACATGTTCCCGACATAGGCAGTACAAGGAAACTTGTTAATTACATGGGTAACAAGCCAAGATATGAGATTTTGACTTGTAGGGTCACGTATAGGTCCATTTTTGTCAAAAGCATAACATTTATGAGGGTAGCCAATGAGCAGGCTTGCAACAACATATTTAGTGAGTCTCACCTAATTAATAATGATTAATAATTTTTATACCCTGGAAAGTTGCTGAAATCAAAGTGCACCTCATAGCTAATTTTAGCATATTATTTTTTAATCAAAGTAATGATATTCTTAAGTAATTAAAGAATCAGAGTTAGCTGGTAAAGCAGTTATATCAACTGCAGGTATAAACATAATCAATTATATTTTGTTTATTTAGTTGGAATAATGTATTTGAAGCCAAAAGCAAAACTGTGTTATTTTTGTTTTGTACCTTACTATATGTGTTCAAGACTGCATATAATGTGAACCTAATTCATCATGGCACCATGGCTACACTACAAAAAGGGGGAGATCTACTAGTACAGGCCTTTTTGAATTGTTTCCTGTTAGGAACATGAGTAAACAAAGCCATACGGCGGGACAGAGGAGAATTACAAGTTGTGACTTTGCTGGGCTACATATCAAAATAGGAAGTCAACAGTACAAAAACAGTGCTGAGAATTGCACACAGGAAATACTGTTGATTCAATGGTTTCTTATCTCATTTTTAATTCACTGGTTTGCCAGTCTGTTGTCTTACAACAAGCTCCCTTTCCCACAATGAGTTTGTCAGCAGTTGGCAATCAGTTGACTTTTGGTACTGCAACTATTATGAAAAGCTGCAGCAAACTGCCATTCCCTACAGCTGGCACTGTAGGTCTTCCTGTTTGATTATTAACTGTTGGAAGATCTACCGATTTGTATTGTATTTTTTTGAAAGAAAAATTCAATTGTGTTGATTATCGGGTCAGCTTTAAATGTTTCTGTGGAACATTCTCCACTATCACAGTGGTAGACAAACAGTATATTTAATTGAAATACGATTGCCACTTTCTGTGATTCAAGCTAGTCTCTGGCAGGTTTATTTATAACCTCATAATATCAGATTTTGTAAAGTAATTGTTTGAGTAAAAAAATCAGATAACTATTATTTTACTTCAGATTTTTATCTTCATCTAAGAATAAGAATAAATGACTATCCCTTGCTTAAAATATTTTTCATTGACAATATATATTCAGTCCAAGTAGCATTGCTGATTTCATTTAGTAATAAGATGTCACTAATGAAGATCTGCTCATTTGCAAGCAGAACCCACAGAATACAAAATAAGATGTACCACATCACTACAACTAAATAGATTAGTTAATTTAATACTCCCTTACAACAGCCACGGCACATACCATTTGCAAGTGTGAAACTTATCGAACCAGTATTAGGCGAATACAGTTTTACCGTAGATGTTACACAGATCAGAAAGTTAAAATTAGACCATATAAACTGTAGTGATCATGAAATTAGAACCAAGGAGACAACCTTTTGTATGAAAAAGATCACATCAGAAAATTGCTGCCATTTGTCCTTGTTCAATTTTACAGTGTGTTATTGTTACATAAAATCAGTATTAATAGTCATATTAAGTACAGAAATAAAAATGAACTAACCGAACTAATCACCAGTATAAGAGTTAACATGTTATGAGCTTGATCAATGCATAACAATCTCAGTCTTTGAACATTTGTCTCACATCAGCCTGAGGAGAAATGTATAGTGCAATAAAATGCATTTTGCTCACCAGTGAAGTGCATTTTAGCTTTAGGCACAGCCTGCATATAGTCGATACGACTGTCAGGTGAAGTCAGAAAGATCAAGACTGAAGAGGAATCAGAGACTGGAATGGTGAGTCACAGACATAAATCCATTAGATGCTTTAGGAGTCTTTATAAACTGTGGTAGAGGAAGTTTGATTACAGTGACGTGACTGGATAATTCCAGAGTACAGGTACAAAAGCTAGCTACCCTGGAGCCCCCATTTGTATCTGGGGCAATGTGATGAGACATGTAAATGATTTTGGTATTTATTTATTTTTTATTTTACATTTGTTGACCGGGATAGTCCGACTGGATACATGTCCATTTTTAGTGGAGGCCCGGGGTGAAAAGCTCCAGTCATGACATACAAAAATTATTTTATATATTTATACTAATTACATTATATGAATTCAGTACAGTATTTCATTCACTAAGTAGACATTCGTCACAAAGAGTGTCACATATTAATACAAGCCGGAAGGTTATTGTCATAAATTAGTACAAGCTGGTAGGTTATTGGCAAACAGATGGATGAAGTCAAAGTGGAGCAAGAAGTCCTCTATTAGCACATGGTTGTAGGATTGAGTTAGTCAGGATGGGCACAAGGACATAGCCAATGTGTTTTAAAGTATTGTGACAGACTTTTTTTGAACTGGGTTAGTGAGAGTTTTAAAGTAAGATCACTAGGTAGTGAATTCTATGTTTTGTCCACAGAGTTGGCAAACAGAGTGTCACCAGCTACATTATTAGTTTTGAATGTTTGCACTAAAAGTTTGTCCAATGAGCGTAGTGCCCTGAGGTTACTATATGGGGTGATATGTTGGAGGTGAGCTGAAAGATATTTTGGGTTTGCAATGAATGCATAATTCTATTTTGAGTTGTCACTGAATGAATGACAGTAGTGTGAAAAGGCTAAGGCCATCCAATTGTGGTCTGCATAGTGTAGAATATAATTTTACTCTAAAGGGTAAATCTGTGTGGTATGAATGTAGAGTGACAGATGCTTAACTGGTGTTTCATTTCAAAGGTGAAAAGGTATATATTAACACATAAAGTGAAATTTTAGGTAAGGAATGGGAGAAAAGTACCTCTTCCACTACCAGTCATGCCTTTGTTATAAGGGACAGGGATAATTTATATCTGCAGTCCAGCTTGAGGTGAACTGATTCATGGACGTTTACAATGTGTTCAATTAAAATATGGTTTGGTAAATGTAACTGCTAAGTACATAAATGATGTAGTAAGGAGACACAGAGGGGTGCAGAGTCCTTATTAAGAAATTATAGGATTTTGAATTTTCTTGATGACAATAAAAGACAGCATCATCAACATAAAGTTTCTCATTGTACTAGGAAATGATTGCTAATTATATCTTTATAGATATGGAAAAAGGAAGTAGGTCACGAAGGAGGCCTTTTTGGATGCCAGCAGTAAGATTACAAGGAAGAAATAAGGTCAATGTGCACTTCGCTTGTGTACAATTTAATAAAAACTACTGAAACAGAAAAGAGCATCTCCCGATATGCTTAGTGAGGTTAGATTGCAGTATAGATCCTTATGATAAACAGGACTGAATGCTGCTTTGATTTTTTAAAGCAATGCAAATTATATTAGTTAGGAGCCCAGAGCCAGCTTGGAATTACTTGCAAGCATCAACTAGGCCAAGGTTGTTTAAGGAACTTTATGAAACCATGCTGCATGTTAGCCATTTTAGAAGATTTAGAAATAATGAGTGACTTGCCCATAAATGGAAAGTATGAACAGGAAAATGCCAAAACGTATAAAATTGTTTGGTATGTGTGCAGTACCACAGTCTGCACATATTAAATGCATATTTCCTCCGGCTGGGACAGAGTGTCATCCAGCTCTACTAAAATACTGTGCAATACTTATTTTACTTTAGAGTTTGCACAGAAAATGGGAAATATTTTTTTTGCAAGAAAACAGTATACACTTTTCTCCATGGTAGCTACCCCTTAGAGTTAGAATATATAAGTAGTGGAGAGTGATCATATGATGGTTGCCACCAGCAATATTTGACACTATATTGCTTGTGCTTGTGTTTTTTTTTATGTTTTCTTATGTTTCAGCATTTTATGGGCTTCACATCATTTTGGGGCAGCAGAATGGTTTAGCAGCTATCTAACTGCCTCACAATCTTTAGTTCTTCAGCTCTGCCTCAAGCTGGTGCTTCAAGTTGGTGTGCCGTCTGTCTGGAGATCTCATGGCCCTGGTTTTCCACTGGAGGACTTGGGTTCCTCCCACACCAATAAGACATGTGGATGGGTGAAATGCTTTAGGTGTGTGTGTGTGTGTGTGTGTGTGTGTGTGTGTGCACGTGTGCGTGTGTGTGCAGTGTGTGCAGTGTGAGCAGTGTGTGTGTGTGTGTGTGTGTGTGTGTGTGTGCAGTGTGTGTAGTGTGTGTGCGTGCGTGTGTGTGCAGTGTGCATGTGCAGTGTGTGCAGTGTGTGTGTGTGTGTGTGTGTGTGTGTGTGTGTGTGTGTGTGTGCAGTGTGCGTGTGCGTGTGTGCAGTGTGTGCAGTGTGTGTGTGTGTGTGTGTGTGTGTGTGTGTGTATGCAGTGTGTGCAGTGTGCGTGTGTGTGTGCGTGTGTGTGCGTGTGTGTGCGTGTGTGTGTGTGTGTGTGTGTGTGTGTGTGTGTGTGTGTGTGTGTGTGTGTGTGTGCAGTGTGTGTGTGTGTCATTTTTTCATATGATGGATCAGTGTCCCATCCAGACTTGTGTCTTACATTATGCTTATTGCTTACTGGAATAAGCTGTGGCTTGCTAAGACCCTGATGTGGATGAATCAGATATTGATATGGAATTAATGGATGGTAATGTTCAGCACATACAGTTTTCGTTTTTCTATGCTTTTATCGATTAACGTCCAGTCTTGTAGTCTGGTATGTTTTGACAAGGATGCCAGTACCATAGGATCATCAACTGTGCCCTTATCTCACAGCTCAGCTGCAAAAACGATCTTTATGTATATGCTTGGTTTGGCTTGGTGTGGTTTCAATAAATGAACAAGGGATGAATGAGTTGATCTGCAGTTGTTTTTTTTTTTTTTTTTTTTTTTTTTTTTTTTTTTTATGTATCTGAACAGACAGGATGTGCAGACTGTAAGTGCTATCTGTTAGGTCCAGTCACATCAGCTATTTGGCAGAAACCTGCATTAGGGGCCATACCAGAGAGCTGCAGGAAGTGAGCAGCCAGGAAAATTTTTGTTTTAAAAGAAAGATGGCAATACTTTCATTGGAGAGCCTTTGTGGTGGATAATGGATTACTTTTTTTCACAGAATGTCAAAATTTTTGAGCTGATGAGAGGTTTGCTGGATATTCATACCTCTCAGCTGTCATAGATGATTTCTGCTCATACTTTTGGTCGTTTCTTTGTAGGTGTTGTGGTTCTCTGGTATATACGGAAGGTTGTAGTCACTAAATAATGAAATATATTTGAGTTTTAAACTTCATATCTTTTGGAAAATGTATAATAATCTATAATCTACTATTCTTCATCAGATACCTTAAAGCAGTGTTACTGTGTGGGCCTTATTTTTTATTTGTTTTATTTTGTAACAGTCTGACATCTCAGGTTACACAAATTAGCTATAATTGCTGTGTTGTCTTTAGAGGAAAATGACTGTTGTTTCTCATTATTCTGACTTTGTACGATTAATGTGATTTGTGATACAACTTGAATACTTTTGAGTGACTAATATTTCTGTGGAACAAAGATGAAATTCATTATAAGGTTGTTATTTCTATTGTAGTCAGATGCGTAAAGTCTACACTGAAATGATTCTAATTGCAGGATGGATGGGGGTATACCTTTCAAATGATCAGAATTTCACAGAATGCCCAGATTTTTGCAATTTTTTTTTGTTTGAACCTCAAAAGATATATAAAAATGGCAGGCATTTGAATTTTAGACTTGTTATTCTAACAACTCATAGTATAAAACAGCAATATTTAAAATGTGTCGCTGATTTTGGGCCTTTGTTCCTCATTATTTTTTGGCTTTGTTTCTGATTCTTAAACCAAAAGACTGAGAGTTGTATGGGGAGGACAGAGGTAATAGCAGACACTGCCCACAACATAATACACCTTTTTCACTTTTATTCATGTTTATTGAAATCAACATTGGGGATGCCTTGAAGCAGAAGCAACTTAAAATATATTACTGTGGCTGTTTTGGTCACTAGAAGTGGCTATCTGTTTGGGAAAGGTAATTGGTGGATGAAAGCAAAGGGCAGTCAAAGTGGTCATAATAAATTGATTGTTGTTATGGCTTTGTGGGTAATGGAACAGCGCATAATGTCTGAAAGCTCCAGATTCAGTTACATTTCTGTAATTGTTTGTTGTTTCATAGGTTCATAGGTTGGTACTAGACTATTGGCCATAGGGCCTATACAAGCCTAGCCAAACAATTCCCCGGATATTTCTTCCCACAATATTTATTTCCCTGGACCCCTGTCTAGCAGGGCGACTGACGTGATCCCTGGGGTGAATTTCCTATCTCCCATCCAATCGTCAAGATTCCTCTTGAAGAGGGCCAAGGAGGCGCTCTGCTTGATGTGTATGGGCAGTCTATTCCAGAGTATGGGGAGTCTCTGGGTCAGAAACCTATTGCTCTAGCATGTTTTGTTCATTGTGATGACAAGGTTTAGATCCCTGGAGTATGTGGCTCTGAGGGATTGGGATTTCTTTAAGTGGAGCATGTCCAACAGCTCAGGGTTTGACATGGCCTTGTATGTTAAGCAGAGATCATCTCTGAGTAGACGATATGCCACAGAGTATAGCTGGAGTTTTTTTAGACGGTCAGCATAGGGCATCTGCTTTAGGCCTGTGATTCTTTTAGTGAGGTATTTCTGCGGCCTTTCCAGCTTTTTATGGTTTGATACCAGATAGATAGGAGGGTAGTAGGTCAGTGTTTACTTGTAGTGAGCAATAGGACACTCTATGTAAGCAGGGAAATTACTGGTTATGTTGTTTGAATTGTTCTGACTGCAGTGCTATTTGGACATGGAAACAGACATTAAAGGTGACTTTATGTTTCAGAATTACAGTCATGATTACGGTTAGCTTAGTGTTTGGGTTTTTGGTTAAGTGTTAGTGTTTTACGGTTAGTGCTTAGGTCAATTTCAGAGTTAGGGTTTGAGTTCTAGGGTTACAGGAACTTAACTGTTAGGTTATGTTTTGTAGGGGAACATAACAGGGAACACATACAAACTTGTGCTGCTTTTGCAATAATTCCCATGACCAGGCATAACTAATCTGTCCATTCTCATAGGCAAAGTTTTCAAAAGAGTTTTTTCTGCATTGCTGCAAATAACCAGTAGAAACAAAGTTAATAGTACACACTGCCCACAGTACAATGCAGTTGTATTTATTTTTTCTTAATTTTTCTGACAGCAGTCGAGGAGTGTTGCACCCTATAACATGTGGCAATATATTACCTATGGTTGTTCATTCGTTTTTAGCAATCACACATGAGAGGTGACTGCCAGAAGTGGCTGTCTGTTGGGGTTGCAATCTATGAAAAGATAGTCATGATTCATGCAAAACATTCATCGACATTGTTAATTTGCAGGGTGGGTATATGCATGACTCCAAATGCAGCTGTGGTAATTGTTCCTTTTACTTTCTTTGCAATCAGCTATCAAAGGTGTCCACAGAACATAGATGTCTTTTTGTGGTAAGAAGTAAGAAGATATGCTGCACATGAAAAAAAAGGGCTGTTAAATGAACACTGTCAGTTATAAATTACACTGCTGGTTGTGGGGAGCTGTGTACATCTTACAAAAGCAAGTTAAAATATATTGCTGTGGCTGTTATGCTTTTTACTTTCTTCTCCGTAAGATTTTAGAAGTATACATAATGTGGGTAGGTGACATATGACAGCAAACAACAGTTACAGGATCACTTCTGATGAATTGATATGGTTTGTTGAGGTGATGCTATCTATTGAAGAGAAAGTGGCCATTTTATTTATGTGATTCCTTCAAAGTCAGAGGTAGTGAACTCATTCAGAAAGAACACATTCCACTGGGATTGTAGGTGTGTGTTTTTGTAGCCAAACATCCTATTCATAGCCTCTACTATTTTTATGAACTTCTTTCGGAAACTAACATATAGCTTCTTTAATATACAGTTTGTAAGTCCAGCATTTCAGAGGGGCACTTGTCAGTTTGTTACAATGTTCATTTTCCACGTGGGGCAATATGACCTCTGCACATAAGGCTGAGGATTTTTGTTTTAACAGTCTGTCACTATTCTTGGTTTCCACCTGGGGACTATTTGACCACTGAAGAAAAAGCAGGGTAAAACTGATGTTCAAAATGAGTGTGCACCAAGTACTCAGAAGTAAAAAGTCCTGTAAATTTCATAAGAATATCTTAATGCAGTAGAGCAATATTGTTATTTAATTTTAGACAAAATGCAGGCCAGAATGCTCTTTGTAAATTAGCAATGTAGCATTTACAAAACAGGCAGCTTAAATCAAATGGGTAGATGCCCTTCTATATCTCTCTTGCAGTATCCAAAACAGAAGGGATTTCCTGCCCAGGACAGCCCAACTCTCAGCTGTAAACAAAAGCTTAATGATCTTGTATTTTTCATATGTCACACTTATGCTCCTCGCACAGAATGTAGGGAATAAATGGGATGTATGAATGCAGCTACCCAGAACTTCTTTGGTGCCAGTTTGAATGCCATTATTGCTAGTAATCTGAATGCCTTGTTGCTGTACTGAATAATTAGCCACCAGATAAGTGTCTTATTGAGGGTTTTTTTTTTCACTTTTCTTGGTCTTGTGTTTTGTTTTGTTTTTAATACCTAGAGTTCATGTCATTCAAGAAGGGAAGATGTCAGTGTGGAATGCAGATTTCCCATAAGGATTGTCACAAACAGTGTTTTTTCTTGTTTGGGTGCTTCCATGAGCATACCTCTTATAATATCTGTAAGGCATTTGTGTCTAAGACACTCAGAAGCTGTTGTCTTCCCTGGCCATTTATCTTGAAAACCAGTGGCTTAAACAGTTAGCCCAGGGTGTCATGGCAGAATCCTTTAGTCTTGAGACACTCCTGCTAGGTAAGAAGAAGGTTAAGAAATCTCAGCCAGATTCTTTAGCTGTCCAGCCTCCACTGGATGTCCCTCTAGTAGTGGTTAATAGCTCTGAAGGTTGTTTGGTGTCTACATTGGATTCTTCTGCTGCAACCCTGTCGGAGGCAAGCATGGATCCATTTTTCACACATCATGTGTGACTTTGCAGGCATCTGCTCCAAACATCAAGGGTGAATATCAGTTGAATATCTTGGAAGGTCCTAGAGGGATTCTGCAGATATTGATCAGGAAGGAGGTTTCGGATTCTCTTATCAAATTTCACCAAGGGTCAGAATCTCTGTATTTGTTACAGCTGATGTCCCTTCCAAGAAAAGTCAAAAACTGAAGCATGTTTTGGTCCATCCTAAGGATCCTCAAAGATAATGACAAGAGTTTATTCAGGACTTGTTTTCTGCCTTGATTGCCCTAAAGCTTCCTCAAGGGGTTTTGGTGCCTGCTTCTCCTTGAACCTCTACTCCTTCTAAATGGCTTAGGGAACCAGATTCCTCTGATGAGGATTCAGTGTCTGATGAGGAGTTTTGTCCTATTCTTCACAGATGCCTTCAACTTTTGCTTATGGTTCTGATGATAAAGAGTCTGTTAGCCTTGAGTCTCCTTTTGTGAAACTGTCCTTGGGGACACAATTACTAGGATGATGGAATACTTTAAGTCAGATTCTTCTCAAGTGTCTGGTATTCAGAGGAGATATTATGTGTTGCTTCAGGTGGATATTCCTAAACCATTGGCAGCTCTTCCTATGTCGGCTGCCTTGTAGATACTTTCATTGCTGCTTCCAAGTCTCCTGATTCTCATCCTCCTTCTCCTAAGAAACCTGATTGGTTCTATAAGTTTCCTGAGGATTGTCAATTTTTATTTAAATGTTCTTCTATCCTTCTGCTGATCCTGCTGTGGTGTCAGTCTATTCTGACAAATCTTCTAAGCTTTTGCCTTCTGATAAGGCTAGTAGGGCAATGGAGAGTATTGGTAACAAAGTTTACACTGCTTCTGCTCTGGCCTTGATTGCTCAGGCTTGTATGGTTATTTCTGACCTCCCGGATTCTAAAGGGAAATCCTCTTCCTTATCTGTTTTAGGTTCTGCTTCTCAAGTGGCTGACCACTTTATTAGGTGTAGCTATGATGTCGCTGTTTCCTCTTCTAGGGCTATGGCTTTTGGGTTTGTCATGAGACATTATTATTGGCTGTGTTTCCAGTCTCTGCCTGAGAATATTAAGGCAAATTGGTTGGACGTTTCTTTGGATAATAAACATATTTTTGGAACTGCTGCTGCTAACAATTTTAAGTCCCTTTAAGAGAAATGCAAGGCCTTACAGGACCTTAAACATATTTTTGTCTCTCCTATCCCTAAGTTCCAGAGGAATTATCATTCTAGATTTGCTTTTGTTTATAGACAACCCCACCAGGCCTCCAAGGGTAGGAAGGGTGGTAGCCAGTCCCCCTTGCTAAGGTTTCTCAGATTTCTGTGGCCCAGAAGCTTCCTTTATCTGATAAGCTTGGTTCTCGTTGACAATCCCCCCCTTCTTTTAGATCATGTTCCTTTGTCCCTTCACCTTTCCGTTTATCTTCCAAATTGGCATCTCATCACTTCAGACTCTTGGGTTTTTTCTATCATCTATCAGGGTTACTTCATGGTGTGGAAGTCTCTCCCTCCTTTTTCAGGGATTCCTTAGCATCCCCTAGTGCAACTTCCTCATTTCTTGGAGGTGCTAAGGTCCCTGTTGAATCAAGGAACCATTTAACCTGTCCCCCCTTCCCAAGTTCCTGGTACCTCAAAAGAAAGGCACTTGGAGACCTATTCTGGATCTCTCTTGGCTCAACACTTTTCTCAGTGTCCCTTCTTTTTGGATACTTATTCTTCAAACCCCATTTCCTTTTTTATTGCACCATACTTTTCTGGTGTTTTTGGATCTGAAATATGCTTATCTTCATATTCTTATCCACCTTCTATTTAGGATGTTTTCTTTTTATCTGTGTCTTCCTTTCATTTTCAGTTCTCTGCTTTGCCCTTGGGCCTCTCTACTATCGCATGGATATTCACAACATGCCTAGCTCCTGTGATCGCTTTCTGCAGGCTCCAAGGCATTCATATTGTTCTTTATCTAGATGATTTGTTGTTTCAAGCACCTTCTCCCAGTAGCCTGTTACAGGATCTGGAGTTCATCATCTCTCTTCTTCAAAATCTGGGGTTTGTTATCAACTTCCAAAAGTTTGTCCTGACTGCCTCTCAGGGTCATGTGTATCTGGGATGCAGGATGCAGACAGTGCCAATGCTGGTCTACCTTCAAAAGTATTGTCATTGACAGCATTCATGCAGTCTCTTCTTCTTCTTCTGACTGCTATGCAATCCAGAGAGTTTTTTCAGGCCATGGGATTCATGGCCTCTTCTATTCCATTGCTTTCTCTTGCCAGACTGCATATGCAGAAGCTTCAGTGGTACCTCAAGTCAGTTTGGTTGCAGCATTGTCACCTTGTGGATTTTAGTATGCCTCTCCTTGCCTGTCTAAACAAGGAATATGAGTGGAGGATTCAACAGTTTGCACTCAACCCAGGTCAGCTCTTTCATACTCCAGTCCCTTCTCAAGAACTGTTCATCAATGCCTCAGATATGTGGTGGTGGACTTCTTTCGGTCACCTGAAAGTTCAGGGTCTTTAGCATCCCCATCAGAAATCAGATCATATCAACATCAAAGAGATGAGAGATATAGTCCTCAAACTTTACACCTCATGTTCTCTCTAGGTCCCTTGAAGGTGTACAGAGACAAAACTACAGTGCTGTGATATGTCAACAAGCAGGGAGGCATGAAATCCTACCTCCACTGTAGGACAGCTCTTCGGGCTTGGGATGTGGCTGTCATCTATCAATTAACTCTTCAGGCAGTATGCATTCCTTCAGAGCACAACCTAGTGGCAGACTGTCTGTGCAGGTCCAAAACACAGGCTCACAAATGGACGCTTCACAGAGATGTGTTTCTGGACATTGTTCATCAGTTGGTATTCCTCAGGTAGATCTTTCTGCCTCCTCTCAGAACAGGCAGCTTCCTCTCTTTTGTTCCAGAGTGCCATGCCATCTGGCATGGAAGACAGATGCCCTTTCTTTTTATTGGAAGAGGATGTTTCTTTATGTGTTCCCCCCTCTTCAACTATGACCAAGAGTCCTTTGGAATATTTAGCTGGACTCCCCAAAAATCTTGCTAGTGACTCCCCTTTGGCCAAGACAGCAGTGGTTCTGCCTCTTAATGCCAGGGGCAATCACCACAAGTTACATCACCAGTTGGATCTCCTCACACAGGACAAGGGGTCTCTCATCTATCCTCACTTGTTCACTATTTAACCAACACTGTGGGTGATAGGGTTTTGATCCCTTTCTGGCACCTGTTTTCTGAGGACATGCTCAGGGTTTTACAGGAGGCAAGGAAACTCTCAGAGATTTGAAGAAATTAAAAAAAGAGGCAAGGAAACTCTCAACCAAGGCCTTTAGCTCAAACAATAAGTGACCATCCAGAAGTAAGGACTTTAAAATTGTCTCTATCAAAAGTCATATTGGGAGAGACAGAATGGCGTATAAGGATTGCCAGGGTCCACAGGGATGGGGCAACAGGACTAACAATGTAGACAGCAGTGTCTTCCAAATGGCTTGATGATGGACAACACATTGTTCACCAAGAGAGAGAAAAAAATATAGCTGCAGAGAGTGGTTAGAGAAGGTTCGAAAGTCAACAGAAACTAGGTTGAAGACATGAAAATTGAATGGAATGAAATCACAGTTGTTCAAGGAAATACTAAAGGCTCTAGCATCTCAAGAATAAAAAGAGTGGCAGCATATAAAAACAGGATGTATGAGGACTATAGCACAGATATGTGGCTACGCCAGTAATGGAAATAAAGTACATAAGGAAAGCTGGCGGTGGAATTCTAAAGTCCAGAAATGTATCAAAAGAAGGAAGGTATGCAGGAAAAAGCAGGGGATAGAAAAGACACCCAAGGCTAAAAAGGAGTACTGGTTGGCTAGCAAAGAGGCAAAGAGGGCAATCACAATAGCAAACAGCAAGGCATCAGAGAAGCTCTGCCAGGTTCTGGAATGTAACTCAGCAGATGGCACAAAGAAACTGTATCAGGTTGGAAGGAAATGACAGAAAGATAAAGGAGATAGTCAGGCATTCTTCATAAGGGATGACAGCAACAACCTGCTCATCAATCCACAGGACATGAAAGGTAGCTGGAGGGAATACTTCCAACAGCTTTTGAATGAAGAAACAACCTGATATAAGAACAACACTAAGGAAAATGAAGTCAGGGAAAACAGCAGGCTTAGATAAAGTCACAGCAGATATGATCTATACGTTGGGTGTTTTAGGGGAGAAATCACTCCTGGGGGTACTTCTAGCAGTATGAAGAGAAAGGCATATCCCAGATGACTGTAGAATAAGCATTTTAGTTCCTGTGTACAAGAACAAAGGAACATTCACAAGTGAGGCAGTGCAGAGGTGTCCAAGTCCTGAATGAATGTGCCAGACAGGTGAATGATAAACAAATAAGCAGAGGAGTAGAAATTAAGATGAGATGAGAAGTCCATATTCAGATCAGGATGAAGCACAACTGACATGATGTTTGCAGCAAGACAGTTAGTGGAGAAGATGCTTCGCTCCTTGCAAGGTCAGTAGCCCACCTTGATGTAAAGGATTAATGCCTGCAGATTGTAATAGCTTCTTGCTTCTTAAGAAATGTCTAATCATAGTCTACCTGTATTACCTGCCCTGAAGAATACAGACAGTGGTTTGGTTAACCCTGAATCCCTGTGTAGTATCTGTAATGTGCTCAACCTCTTCACCAGACGGATGAGCTACATTTTATTGTTTTCTCAAATAACTTACTGATTCATACAAAACTGATATGTTTTACAGTCCGATAGCCTGTGAGCTATATCTACTGCTCAGAAACTGCTGCATCATCCAACAAAATGGGTGACAAGCCTCTCACATGCCTGTCTAAAAGTCATTGATCAGAAAGGATCCATAATACAGATAATCTACAAATGTTTAATGTGCTGCATATGATTTGTAATCCCCACAACCACAAATGCATTGAATGCCATGCATGAATAAGTGTAGTGAATCCTGTCTCTGGCCCTCTTGCCTGGCTTTGTGTACCCTGCCACTCATGAATACATCCCCTCCTTGCCATCTATATGCTAAATAACTCAGTAGCAACTCTTTTGAATGATGTCTGTGATGGCTGCCAACAGCTGCCACAAAACACTAAATGGCACACAAGTCTCATTGCAAGCTTTTTATATGCATGTTTGCATGAATCTCTGACTAGCCAACCTGTTTTTACTTTCCAATCACACTGAGCTCTTCTAGAACTGTGTGTGGTCTTCTGAAGCTCTACCATTGATATCAGTATCTGAAGCATGCATACCTGTAATTGAGGCAATTGGCCAGCTATATCACTCATTGTGCACTGAAAATATGCTGCATGAAATGCCACATTAAACTTATTTACTTAAGTAAGTATTGAACTGTATCAGATTCTGATGCCCATTTATTCATGGCATAGGTTACTGTTTAATTATCAGAATAAAATGGATTCCGTTTATTAGCTACCTGTAATCCCTACCCAGTGTGGCTGCCCAAATTTTCATAAACTCTACAAATATAATGCCATTTATAATGTCTGAGTGCTTCCACTGAACTATCCATGAACAAGAAAACCAATTACTTCTAAAGAAATCACCAACATCTATGGAACCCCATCATGTCAGTGTGTCCAGTTCTAAAACACTGCTTCCCATCCAGTATTACTGACAAAAATGGAATCTCTTTAAAGCCCTTTACAATTCTTTTGAAATACTCAAATTCACATTCCGCCATCTTAAAATACCAGCGGTGTCCTGCTTGTGCCCTTTACATTTCAGTAAAATGACCCCGAATATAATACGCATCCTTTCTGGCATCATAGCCCTTCATACAAAACTGGTTGTTGTTGTTGTGTCTTTCGGCTTTTCCCGGTTAGGAGTCGCCACAGCAGAACTCTGGTCCGCTAATGATTGGCAGTAGACTTTTATGTGCCGAGTTGCCGGCCCTGATGCACAACCTTCAACGAAGGTACGCCCATTCACGCATGTCTCCACACAGACGACGCTCTAGCTGAGGATCGAACAGGACTCATACAAAACTGGTAATAACTAAAAAAGATGTAACATACCTAACTCTTCTAACTCTTTTGATTATTAACTGATCAGTTATCTCATTCAAAACCTTGTTACCTGGCAGCCTGCAAGCCTGTCTTGATGCATCAGTCTTAAGATATAAAGTCCTGGTGAATTGCTCCATCTTCTCTGTAGTCAGAGACACCTCTGACTGGCTTCACAACTGATAAAAAAGATTAAATAACTGTAACTACTTCACAGTGATTAAATTATTTAGATAAGGAACTGTTTTTTTCTGAATGAATCAGCTGATTCACAGACCCAGTGCAGTGCTGTAAAGCACTGCCCATGGGCATTCATTTGTGAAAGCATTTCCCATCCACGTTATGTCGAAGTGGCCTCAACTTTCAAAGTCCTTAAACTGACATAGAGACACTATATGTGCACAAAACATTATGAAAAATAACTTTTGAACATTTTCATACTGCAGTCCTATTTTGGGATGCTTTATACTGTATAACCAAGGCACATAGTCTCTAACAAATACTATAAATGAAATCAGTTCCTCAAGCAATAAGGCATTAGGCTATATCAGATTACAAAAAGGCGCCACCCATGTCATGCAAACATTTATTTGGCATGCATTAAGTGACACCCATGTCATATGGCTAATAGTTGGCATGCATTGATAAGTGTCCCCTCCAGTCATATAGCCTTACATTTGGTTGGCAGGCAGTGATGCAATTTGAAAAATTTGAACTAAGTACTACAAATATAATGTTCATATTAATTCCTGTTTTGTAATGAAGACTTTTGATTGCTTTAATATCTGCTTCTCTGTTTGTCTGTCTGTTCATCTCTTATCTACATGTACTTACTGAATGATAAATGGTAATTTTAGGAGGAAACTTTCATGGATAAATGCTACTTTCTTACAGTACAAATCCAAAAAAGGCACACAGGCAGACTAACAAACAGATATATGCATAGATACGCACTGTATACCCCCCATACGTACATTGTAGCCATTTGACTTTCAATCAACTGCATTTCGATCAAGTGATAGCAAGCCATATCTATCTATCTATCTATCTATCTATCTATCTATCTATCTATCTATCTATCTATCTATCTATCTATCTATCTGTATATCTATCTATCTATCTATCTATCTATCTATCTATCTATCTATCTATCTATCTATTTATCTATGCATGCGTGTGTGTGTGTGTGTGTGTGTGTGTGTGTGTGTGTGTGTGTGTGTGTGTGTGTGTGTGTGTATATATATATATATATATATATATATATATATTTATATATGGGTTCACTACATATGACCGAAGGTTAGAATATATTGTTGGGGGGGGGCACAGTTTGATCAGATATTTTGTGGTTTGATTTGATATTGTTTAGTGCCCCCCACACCCCCCTAACAATGTATTCTAACTCCAGAGTCACACTACAGTGGGGAACAGGACATATACCTGCCAGTGCTGTTTTTCGGTCAGATGAGTTTTCGGTCATATGGGTTTTTGGTCAAATTAACTTTCTGTCATTTGGTCTCAGTCAAATGGGCTTTGGTCATATGAACTTTCGGTCATATGTAGTGAACCCATATATATATATATATATATATATATATATAAATATATGGATCTAGGACTATTGCTCAAAATCACATTCACTCGAAATGTAAATGGCCGAGAACACTTTTGCAAAAGTGCATTTCTACCCAAAAATGCACTTTCACGAAAGAGAAACAAAAAAAAAAATAACAGTCACCACATTTATGCAGGGGGGCAAGCCCCCCTGGCTGTGCCCCCCACACTCCCCTACTTTTACATTTTCACTCCGAGATCGCACAACAGTGGGGAAAGGGGAATATTCCCTTATCCCCACTGTACCGCGATCTAAGCAACAACCCCCATTGCTCAGTTGCCAGTTTTTTTTACGTTTTTTTTTACTTCTCTTTTGTGAAAGTGCATTTTCAGTAGAAATGCACTTTCACAAAAGTGTGCTCAGACGTTTACCTTGCGGATAAACATGATTTTGAGCAACAGTATGAATCCCATATATATATAGATATATATATATATATATATATATATATATATATATATATATATATATATATATATATATATATATATATATATATATATATATATATATATATATATATATATATATATATATACACATATAGATATATATATATATATATATATATATATATATATATATATATATATATATATATATATATATAAATAAATAAATATATGACTGCAAGTTTGTGCATTATATACACACATATATGGTTAACACAATAAGTTAAAGTTTGTCACAGGGATATTTAATGAATTTAATCACTAACAATTATTTTTATTTTATGTCAGTGTTTCCTTACACTTGTTCCTTACATTTTATTACAGAATTGATGACTGATTATTCCTTGAGCTGATAGAGTAAAGATACAGCCAGTGATAATATTGCACTTGGTTTGACAGACTTAGGAAACGTATGCAGTGTAGTTATGTTATTCCAGATTTGTACAACAGTCCACAGGTAGAATTTCTGTTTACCTTCATAAAATACAATGCCTCAGTTTGGACTTAGTTTGCATGACTGCTTATTTTTTTTTTTCACCTTGTACAATGCTGGGGCAAAGAATTGCACAACAGGGAGACATGCCTCACAGAAACAAGCAGAACTTTTCAGCTATACAGAGCATCCAGGGTAAATGCAAAGCAGTTGAAATGGGACATGTCAGTCAGCAGGTGGAAATTAAATATGTTGGTGCACAGCATATGACAAGCAAGCTAAAAGAAAACTTATACAAGCTCCAGTGTTTGACTTTTGCAAAGAAGTAACGGAAAGTAAACATAATTAGGTACAGAGTCAGGTTGAAAATGCATAAGAAGATCATTACATAGAAAAAATAAATAATTGGTAACACATAAGGTTAACTAAATAAAGCACAAAATAGAGGCTTTTAGTTTTATATACATATTCTGTGCAACTGAGCCATTTAAAATAAGCCTTCTGCACTGCAAGCTACATTATTCTAACTGTTTATTATATGTAATGATTACATTATAGCATAGTTAGCACTTAGGAAAATAAAGATTTATTTAATGGATCTCAAATGAAACTACAAGGGGACTTATTGGTGTGCAGGGTGCCAGATATGCTAAGATATGCTAAGGAAATGTTACTGGTAGTTCAGAGCCTTTGCTTTTAGATAACCAAACATGAAACTCAGTGTGAGTGTGTACAGACACACACACACACACACACACACACACACACACACACACACACACACACACACACACACACATACACACACACACACACACACACACACACATGAATACAGTTACCTAATGACTTTGTGTAAATTTCAGTAAGTTCAGTGATATCAGTATGTTGTAAGCCACATACCTATGACTCCATTTGCGTAATCTGTGGTCAATTTGAATTAAGGGATTTTGCAGACAGAATCATAAAGCAACCATTCTGTTTAAAATCCGTATGCCAGGAGGGAATCTGATAGGAATACCGTAGTTTAAGTCACAAAACAAATATCGACATGTTGCTCTAAAGCTTCTGACTCTTTTCCAAAAGTGTTTCACTTCTTCTTAAGCTTTTTATCTTTTATTGCTAAAACATTTATTTTTATTTATCTACTCTATTTATGTATTTGTTCAGCAGGGTAGAGCACTTATCAATCTGGGCTATTTTCATACTCAACTTAAGTAATACTTACTTGAACCTTTATTGTTCATTTATTTCAGACTTAGTAAAATGATTAATGAAGAAAATCATCTAGAAATGCATACCATGTTCTAGCCTAGAACACATGCAAAAATAATGAAAAACTCTGTTTTGAGGTAATCCTTCTGGCTGCATAGTTTTACCATCAACATTTTTGCATTATACATTACTGCTCTATTGCTTTATTTAAACAGCTAGCTGACTTAATTTTTGATGTGTATCTATTTTAATTTGTTTTGAGTAAAGGAGAGTTTCTAAAACCTTGTGCTGTGATCACATTAGTAACACAGTGATTCCTGCGACTCCTTCAAGTATGTAAAGTAACATAATAGCCATGGTAATGACTAGAAGGAATGAGCTTATCATTATAAACTAACTTAAGGCCCACATAGTATGCAGTCTCATGCATGGAGTCTGCACTATGTGCCTTTTATGTGGATTTAGACGTCTCAGTTATCACAGAGGCTGACCATGCACACAAGGACCTCGCACATTAATGTGGGTGAGCAAAACATACCTCTCAGCTGTACAGATTTTCACAGAATGTCCAGATTTTTGCCTTATACTTTTGGTCTATTCCTATTAAAAATTTTGTTTTTTGACGGATAATTGGGATGATTTAAGGATTAAAATTACTAAGTAATGACATGCATTTGAGTTTCAGACTTCATATCTTTCAGAAAATGCATGCTAACACAAATACTGTTGTTCTAACAATCTTCAAAGTTTATAACAGCAATTTGTGTCCTCAATTCTGGCCTTTGCCCCCCCCCCCCCCATTATGTCAGGCTTTATCCAGATTTCTTGCTCTAAGAGGTTGAGAAGTATGGAGGAAAGATAGCACACAAATAAAGCAAGACAATAAAATCAAAGCCGCATTTGTTAACCACATTGTATAAACAGGGAAAAAAACTTCAAGAGACTTACAGTCCACTCATCAGAAAAAAAATTCCAAAATTGTTGTCTAAGAGTCTACTTAGATGCACGTGACTGAAATGCTTAGTGGCCCACATCAACACTTCTATAAAAAGAGCATACCTAAAGGAAGGAAACTGGGGATTTGTTTGTAATAAGTTACAAGTCAGTCAGTCAGCTGTTGCTGGGATGAATAAGTAATTAATAACAATACAGATATGGATGTCTTGGTTACAGCTCAGTTATTGTCCCACATTATCATCTAGGTTACTGTTGCTGCTGGCAACAGTCATGTCTCATGTTTATTCATGTAAGGGGGATTTATCCCTCCCTGCACTGTTTTGTATTCTCATAGTTATTATGTACTAAGTTTACAGGGGTGTGAGGGATACATTCCCTGATGTGGAAATGCACACCCTGCAGGCACAGTTGTTTTTATTGTTTTAATGGCTCAGGAACAGGGGTGGCTCATGCCATCAGACTGCAGGACTGCAGCCCCACCCCCCCCAGCTGTGAAAAAGAAAAAAGAACATTTTTAAAAAATAAAATATTTATTTGTATAATTAATTAATTATACTACTAATATTGTCTGTACTGCTGGCTAGCTGCTTGGCTGCAAGTCCGACTGACTCGCTGAAGTCCTGGAACTCGAACTGCATGTGCTCGGCGAGTTCCGGGTTAAAAAAAAAATAGTCTCTGAAATCCAGACTGATGTAAAAGCAGTCCAGATTAAGGCGCAAAGGCATCAGTGCGATGCCCAGAAGTCTATGCTGTTCGTAACCACATAGAAATGGAAGGGAATCAGACTGCCACATCTGCAGTCACATACGTGACATGGATGGCTGGATGGCTACTGATTGGTTCTCACTCTCTTCCTGCACTTTGCATGCTGGGAGAGCAAGAAACAGTCAGTAGCAGCAGTACTTTGGTTTAGACAGTCACGGAGAAGTTCGTAACTACAATTGGGAATCATCGGACAGTGACTGAAGCACTGAGAGCTGACTGAGAGACTGTAGATAAATAACTGCTTCACATATTTCATTGCTTAGTTGCTTATAAAGGAAAACTGTGTCAGTAAAAGCTAGCATTTGTTATATTTCACAAGGCATGATGCTTCTGAGCTGGTGATATCATTTCTTTGTAGTGAGATCATGGACAGCTGGTCAAGCACTTTTATTTTGATTAAAACCTAATGTCTCTGTATGCTCCTGCCTCACCGTATTTCTAAGTTCTGGCAGTTTAGAAGTAACTGTCACTGACAAAAGTATTTCTCCAATGTGTGCATTTGATACCTATAGTTTTAACTGGAAGTGATTCAGCAAACATTATTTTACCTGCAGACTAATTAGATGGCATCGATTGTATTATGTTATGTTCTAAAGGGAAAGCTGCTACTATGAAACATTTCAGCAAAAGTTATGATTAAACAGTTTTGTCGCTTAACATAAACCTGATTTTCACAGTTACCTCTTCTTTGACTGCTAGTACTTTGGAAGTTATCAATGCCTACAGTAAAAAAAAAAAAAAAAAAAAAAAAAAAAGGCAAAGTTTATACTACAAGAAGATATTTAATATTCTTTATTCTGAGGGGGTCAGCCATAGTTTTCCTACTGAACACAAAATGCTACTTGATGTCCAGTAACATAGCTGTTTTCACTGATTAATTTCACTCTTCCAGTGAACACAAATTTCATGTTTTCAGAATAGTGTTACCTTATGCTCAGTGTTTCAAAGGGTGAACTTAAAAATTCTTGGGATATTCAAAAAATTTGCTGCATAGTGCTGCAACATTTAATATCACAGCTACTGCAGCATGATGTAGCTCATAGCTGTTTATCCTTAAATGAAGTCTAGCACAGTGCCACTATTCAAAAAGGACTGTACTCTAAATTAGTGCCACTGCCCTACAGGCAGCAGTCACACTAGGGAGTATGGAGAAGGGCCATGTTAGTAGGCCTTATGTGATCAACGTGACAAGAAAGTTAAAAAAACATTCATGGGCAATGCTCTCTCCTATCTGCCACAAAGTGCCTCATTGTTGCAACCTACATAAAAACTGTGATCAGGCCAGAGTAGGCCAGGACAACATACTGCCAACATATTCCATCATACAAATGGGGAGGAAAGGGGTGGACAGAAGAGGTAGAAAAGGTGGAATAACAAACAGAGGAATGCATGGTGGGTAAAAGAAGGGCATTTTTTGTTGGCCGGTGTCCTTTTTATTTATATATGTTGAGGAAAGACAGATGAGAAGCTAATGAGTAGAGGTTGGGAGATGACAGAGGGAGTAAAAAATGCAGCAAGGAAAGAGCAACACACAAATGCAGACATAGATGGACAGGAACATTTCACACTGCATACAAAAAAATCATGGCAAAACCATTCTATTTTTTTTCTCTTAGATTGTAGTTGAAAATTAAGTGTATGTATACTCATAGATTTTTTTTTCATCAGGGAACAGAAATTAGGGATGTTAGGACCATCGTACCAACTTAATTATAATACATATCCATAAATCTAACAGAAGATGATAAAATTATGCACATTAGTCAAGTCATTTCATATGTTTTTGAGAGAGAGAGACTAGTAAATGAATATTTCATATGTAGTTGTCCATTCTGACTGGAAAGGGGTATAGCTTGTCAACTTCTCTGAATGCAAATATAAATAATTAGGAAATGCATTTGGCATACTTGCCTGAACATTTTTAACTAATGTAAAGTTTCATGGTAGCTCACCAGGGTACTGTTTTGCTGCCCTGGCTAAGCATTCACAGTTGCTAATCTGGAAAGCTTACACTTTTTGCAAAGCTCAGGCAGAGGTATTCAGGTAAACAGTATTATCACTCAGGCAGAGGATTGTTTTAAAGTTTTAAATGTTTGCCTTTGTGAGAAAAAAAAGAACAAGTTATGAAAACCCAGGCTCACTTATGAATGTAAGGAAATCTTTAGGTATAGAGCAAAGGGAGTCATCTCTGAGAACAAAATATTTGATCTTTCCTTATAATTTTCAGCATTTCTGAAGCAATCTACCTCTTTCCATTTCAAACTACAATGATGTATATATGAGGAATTGCATGTTAACAGCTTTTGCTTTGCACTACTGAATATCTCACAAATTTAAACTACTTTGGAAATAGTGTTTGCGATTTACACTCATTCAGAAAATACTGTTTTGCCTTTTTCTGACGTCGCAAATGTATACTGTGTATACTAATCAAAAAAGCATATAATCATAAGGTTAACGAGGCCAATGAGTTGTGAGACCGCTTTCACCTTCCCGATTACACCCTCAAGATGTACCATCCTCTTCTAGAAAAGTGAAGCAGGTCAGACCAGGGATTAATTTACAGATGCCAATGCAGTTGTCAAGATTAGTGTTGAAGGATGCAGATGTGTCACCCTCCTTAACTTATAAGGTCAGCATATTCTAGAGATTGGGTTGAATAATAAATATGTTCCCAAGCTAATACCTCAGGCTCTGGTGATTGGTAAAACAACAGTAAAGCTTCAAAAAGAAAACCAGCACTCAGAAGAGATAAAATACATTTTAGTACCCTGGTACTGTTGAAGATTGTTCATATTTCAATTGTCAGAGATCTGGAGTCAGGCACTTATGGCTATGAGGTTAATAATCTGAGTAAATGTTTAGCTGTTACAGCAGTGTCTTTAATGGTGTAGCCTACTTGCACACCACTGTTGAGTTCTGGCATTCCTTTTTAAAATTGTGTTGTTTTTCAAAGCAATAGAGCCTCTAGTATTGATGCCTTGCAGTGAGGGATATTTTTATGAAAAAGAAAAGGGGAAATATACATATGTTATATTTGGATACATTTCCACATTAAGTTAACACAGAATAGAATAATGTGCAGCTGATGCAGCAAGATGAAATAACATGAAAGCTATATACATGAATGCTGTGCATTAACATGTACATATTCCAAAATGATGATTAGAGAAGAGAGCTAAGAAATGTTAGTGCATTATGCAGTCAATGCAGAGCACATAAATGAGAAGGAATATAGATTATCTGAAGTGCTGAGTATAAGCAGAATCATATAAGCCCCTTCAGAGATGAGAACCTTTGATACTAGAGCTATATTAAAATTGTTTTCTTCTTGAATTCATCTACTGTATTATTGCTTCTAATGTTGTTGTATAATTTATTTCAGATATCACTGGTGATATTAGATAAAAGGACATCTCCTTTGTAATGTAGATAACTGACCATATTATGAACAGTGCCTGATGCCCTAGTTTAAGTAGAACTATTTACAATATTATAGCTTGGAGTTGTAGCAAGTTGTTTTATTGTGTGATTTACCTTGTTAGTGTGGAGGTTGTTAAGGCACAGCACTGCTCTACAGACCTTTGTGGGTTACCATTTGACATTTTCTGACTTGCTAGATCAAGTCTTCAAACCAACCTGTATATACATGTAACTATGTGCTGTGTAGAGTATTCAACATGCAGGGCCGTCCTTAGCTGAAATGACGCCCTAGGCAAAGGAGTGCTGCGGTGATCCTTAAGCCCAGCCCACACTACAGTCTTGGAACACCCCATTTGAGCCACGCCCACAGGCATAAATGAGCTTATTAATGACAAAAACACTGCTAAAAAGGTAAGTTGTCAGTTTATATATAAACCAGTGCATATGAAATACTCAGTTCTGTGAGATACAATGAACATTCACTCAGAGTACTACAAATAGAAAACAAATTCAACTTTTTGATATATTTTATAAAGTCACAGTAGAAATATGAAATCTTCTACCCCATGTTTACAAAGTTCACTGCTACTGCTGTACATTAAGTCTCCAACATCACTCTGACTCATAGATACACAGTGCTATTCCTTTGCTATGGCAAGAATGCCAGGTAAATTCAATTATTTTTCATTTATATTTTAATCAATAGATATTTTTAACTTCAGCAGCATATGAAACCTACCACCACTATCAAAGGTAACTGCACTGATTAGCTTCCCTGGAAAATTTGAAAAGGAAAATTACAACTAAATAGCCAGGCACTGTGGTGTACAAATATCGCACACTTAGTGAATATAGCACATGTACAGTAAGTCTACGTTAAAAACAATCAGTAACGTCATTCTGAAAGCAGAGCAGAATCTCAACAGCTTGTTACAAAATTTCTGAGTGTTAGCAACTCAACAAAAACCGAAAACGGTGCAGTGTGAGAAAACAGACTTAAACCATAAAAATAAAAAAAACGCACTGTAACTCTACGGTACTAGAAGTACAAGTTTGAATTCAAAATGCAGTTGAAGGAGAGTTAAGAAACTCAACTTTGACAATATTGACTGCATTCTTTGAGTGATATCTCAGAGGCACACAACAGGATTTTGAACAAATTAAAACTCAAGTGTATGCATGCAGCTTAATTATCTTTTAGCTAAAAGGAGATTTTCCAGATCCTAACATAACATTTAAAACATCTGGAGAAAGTTGGTACCTGAACCTTTAGTTTTATTAGTTCTTTTGTTACCTGGCAAGATTCATGTGGTACAGTTGAGAAGCATCCACACTATAGATTACCTTGTGAGCCTTGCCAGGTAACAAAACAACTAATAAAAATAAAAGCAATTACCGACTACCTGCAGATGTTCTCTTCAGTGATAACTCATCTGATTCTGTGCACAACAGCATTCTAAACAAATTAAAACTCAAATGCATGCATGCAGCATGCTACTTTATTTTCTGGCTAGCGTAGCTTTATCTTTTGGCAAAAAGGAGATTTTCCCGACCCTAACACAGCATTTAAAACAAAAACAACTGCAAAAACCTGGTACCTGAACCTTTATTTTTATTAGCTCTTTCCTGGCAAGATTCATGAGGGACAGTTTTTGAGAAACATCCGCACTATAGATTACCTTGAGAGTCTTGCCAGGTAACAAAAGAACTAATAAAAATAGCAGCAACTACAAACTGCCTGCAGATGTTCTCTTCAATACCTCATGGGCACAGTACAGCAGCATTTTGAAAAAAAAACTGAATTGCATGCATGCAGCTGCAGGCTGTTAGGTTCACGTTCACCTTTCCTTATTCATGTAAAGTACTCTTTCAGCCCCACACCCCTCAAATCCCTCACTCTCAGCTTTCTTGTTTCATGAACACTTGCATATTGTGACATTTTTAATACCACCATTTCATTTCGGATGAGGATCGTGAAATTGGCACCACCTACTCTGGACACTGCATCCAGCTTTACAAAAGACTGTCATCATTTCTGTGTACATGCACACACATAACCAGTGGCTGAAAACAACAACACTAGCATTATTTTTTCAAATATATGGCTCAGTGATTGGGATTATCTCGTCCAGTAACAATATAGTGTCTTGCTTTTGTATATTTTAATCATAGTAAACGACAGTAACTAAATAAACTAGCTGGAAAACCAGATCCAATGGAACCAATCAGAAAAATGTGTCTCCAAAACACAGAATGTCATTTGTTATATACTGACAAAAGTGCTAAATAAACCTATTTTGGAGGAGACACTTTTCTTGTGACTGGTTCCGTTGGATCTGGTTTTCCGGTTAGTCTGTTTTGATTCCTGGTTTTTCTGTTTTCTAAATACGTTGCACCAAGCCATTAGTCTATCCTTTAAGGAGTCACTAAAAATCTAAAATCTTAAACTTATTTGGGGGGTTACGTTACCTGCAGCATGTTCAGTACTTGCACTGGTAAACACTAGCATCACAGAAAATAAAACAACTAAAATACCTCGGCTACAAACTGATGCCAACATCACTGAAAATAAAACAAGTAAAATACCTCAGCTACAAACTGACACCAACATCACTGTATGCAAAGAATTGTATTAAAAAGATATTTCCACTTGGTCCTGTATGTGGAACACTGTCTTACTGCTTTTATGTGAGAGCGCAAGTTAATGTACCCTGGCAGCATGATACGTTATTATTTTTTTTTTTCTGGTTAATTTATTATCTCTTACAAAGATTTCCCAGACCCTAACATAAGCGTGCTGCCAGCCTGAGCAAATATATAATATGATCCAATCCATCCAACGTACCTTAAGGCAATCAAAAGCAATGAAGCAGGGGGCACAAAACAAAACCCACAAAATCGCTGTTTGTGTAGCCCGCATGGTGAGGAGAACCAGGCCGATGATGATTCAAGCACGTCTATCCAGGGATTGTTTGAAGAAGTAATGAAAGCCAATAGATGCGCCCACCTCTATCTCATTAATGAAGAAAGGAATGAGAGGCAGGCGTGGTATGTACTGTCGATTGGAGAAGGAGTGTCAGTGGTATGAAAGCATCACAAGAGTAGCCACTGAGACTGCCATTCATCACATAGATGAGGCGGGGGGATGGAAGAACACAGTAGGGGACCATGCTATGTGCTGTGGAATCGTGCTTTGGACTATGGAAGTAGGGGAGGGCGCAAATGTTACAATACGGGCATGGGTGGTGAAACTGAAAAGTGAAGAAGAGGTAAAGACACTAAGTAAGTTAAGTCAGTCAATTTGCTCCCTTTATGAGGCCAGAATGTACAGTGCTCAAGGCGGTTGCTTAGTTCGCCTATACCTAAGGCCAGCCATGTCAACATGTACCATAGTGACTGAGCATTTATTTCACGTAAATTGGTAAGCATGGCCAACATTGATCCCACTGTACCATAGCTCCGCCCCTTTCTAGTTGGCCATACCCCTTCCAAGTGAACCCATCCATTCAGCTGTCTCTTGCAGTCCCCCTTTAATTTGAAGTCACAAGCTGCCACTGCTCAGGAGTCAGTGTCTTTTCAATGTATTCATGCCAATTTTTTTTGGCATTCAATTTTATGCCCTAAACTTATCAATTCAATTAAATATTGGATGTAGGACTTATATAAAATCTATAATTCACCGATTTATTTACTAAAATGCATATTTCAACAAAAGAAAACATTTTCCATTCTGGCTTGCAGTTCAAAATAAAATGAACCCACTACTTTTAGTTATTACTCACCATCAGCATTCAGTCTACTTAGCCCTTCCAGATTACAGGATGCCTTTTGAAAAGGAAAAAATCCAGGGTTGCGGTTATCTCCTAGGCCCATCTTTCAGTGCTATAAATTGGTACTTCCATATGGTAAATTCAACAGTCTAGCTCCAATGACATTTTCAGGCACTAACCTTCTAGAGCTGTCCTTCAGATGATCCACCAGGTTAGGAACTAACTTCCTGATTTTACCCTCCCCATCTACTCCCTTTTATAACCTAGTAAATGGCAAGTAAGAGTTTAAGACCTTGTTATCTAATGCATGGTAGTTTTTGACTACAGCTCTGTAAGAATATTCCCACATTCCATACTGCACCACACTTCAAGGTACATTACTCATTTCCCAAATTCAATATGTTGCTATATCTATATGTATATCCATAAAAAAAAAATATATATATATATATATTTTATATACATATATATATATATATATATATATATATATATATATATATATATATATATAAAATAAATAATCACAAATGAGCTAGTTTGAAACAAAGAACATAGAATGACATTATCAATGATTGCATTCATTGTTACCTCAAATAAACTAACTAAAGTGATTTAAAATGTAAACCAACAGGTTATTTTTCGGAATAGCAAAAAGCAAACAAAAAAATATCTTATAAATTGGTGGCCTTGCCCCCCATACCCCTCAGACATTAAATATAGTAACTCCAGGGTTGCACAACCTCAAAGAAAGGGAAAAATGTCTAATTTATTCAATAGTCGATCTCCTGAAGTTTGACCGTTACATAATTCTACCAACTGTACTACTACCGAATTCTAACATTTTTTAAAATGTTTTTGGCCCCCCTGGATACATAATTTTCATTGGCACAGCCCCTAGTGCCCCACATCAACTCTAGGTGTTCCAAATTCTCTTATGCCCCCTTAAACTTATTCCAGTATCACTGTGGCCAGTCACCAGTCCTATGGGGGCTCAGTCATCTCAGCTTCCAGTCAGGAAGGAATTCTATTAGATGCCCTACTCACTCCCTGCCAACCTGCCAAGTTCACTGAATCAGTCAATGGCAACTCTGCTCTTTGGTCCATGACTCCCCTGAAGGATTGTCATTAATGAATGACTTCTCACTGCCACTCTATCAGTCTCCCAAGCTACTAAATGAACCTGAGTCAATTCGGTCATATTTAAGAGTTTATTGTAACAAAACTTTAACCAGTGATAAAAAATCAAAAAGCATTTATATATATATATATATATATATATATATATATATATATATCTATATATATATATATATATATATATATACACACACACACACACACACACACACACACACACACACACACACACACATGCATAACTGATACATGGGATACAAGACTTGTATAAAATATTTAGCAATAATCAAGCTGGTGCTTTTCTCCATAAACTGCAACACAGGACTTCATCACACAACCGTTACAATAGGTATAGCTATAGGTGGCCAAGATGAAATTTCCATAGTGTCACTCACTCAAAGCAGTAGATGTCAGGGAACACAGCACTAATCACTGTTTTCAGTTGGAAATCACTACTGCTATATGATTGCTAAATGTACACCAGCTGTGATTCCACTGTCTTTCTTCAAGTTGGTCTGACTGTGAAGTTGGTCTATATAAGTTTGGGGTGTGTGGAAGGGATTTGACCCCATCAGAAAAAAAAAGAAACACTTGAAGTTTTTGTTTTTGCCCTTGTAAGTTGGGATGTTTTGGTTCCTAAGCATTGTAATATTCAGGGTTTCATAGTCACAACCTCCAAACCCTGGACCTCACTCAGTTTGGGTTTGTAAAAGATAGATCATGTCTACTAAACCTGATTTACTTCTTTGTAGCAGTCACTAGAGCCGTAGATGAGGGCAAGGTTGTGCATACAACCTATCTTGAACTTGCCAAGGCTTTCAATATCAACCCCCACTCTGGAATTATAGATAAACTCACTAAACTGGGCATAAATCCCTATGCCACAGGATGGGTGGCCAACTGGCTCACTGACAGAACCAACATAGTAAAAGAAGCCAACTCCAAGTCCGACTTCAGACCAGTAACGAGTGGAGTAACACAGGGTTCTGTCCTGGGTCCTCTCCTGTTTGGCATCTACTTCTCTGAAATGCAGGCCAACACAGAAGGTCTTTGGCTAACAAAGTTTGCAGACGACTGTAAACTGGGAGTCATAATAGAATCACCTATGGTGTAGATATTCTACAAAAGGCCTCACAGAGACAGATACTTGGTGTCAAAGTCATGGCCTCAAGCTCAATGCCAAGAAGTGCATTGACATCCCCTAGGGAAAAACTCAGTACCCATGAACTACCACATAGGTGGTAGCTCACTAAATGCTGAAAGTATGATAAGAAACCTCGGGACACAGGTGGACAGTAGTCTCTCCTTTGATATTCACATTGCCACAGTAGTCAGGAAATCCTTCTACGTGGCACACCTTATCACAAAAGGGTTCTCCTCTAGAAAAAAGGAGGTCTTTGTTCCTCTCTACTCATCCCTCATCAGACCCATTATATAGTACAATGCCCCGTTTGGCATGTATCTCACAAGACACCTACAACAATTGGAAAGGCCACAGAATTACCTCACTAAGAGGATTACTGGCCTCAAACAGATGCATACACAGACCGTTTCAAAAAACTTCACCTCTACTTCATCTCATATTGCCTACTCCATGGCAATCTCTGCCTAACATACAAAGCTATGTCAAACCCAGAGCTGTTGGACATGCTATACTTAAAAAAATCCCAATCCCTCTGAACCACATGCTCCAGGGACCTAAACCTTGTCACCACAATAAACAGAACATGCTGGAGGGATATATTCCTGTTCCAGAGACTTCCCATACTCTGGAACAAACTAACCATTCATGTCAAGCAAAGCTCCTCATTGGCTTTCTTTCTTGACGACTGGATGGGAAATAGAAAATTCACCCCGAGGATCACTTCTGTGGCACTGCTTGATAGGGGCACAGGAAAATAATTTTCTTGGGTGGCGAAAGCCAGGGAACCTTTTTGGCTAGGTTTATATAGGCCCCAGGGCCAATAGCCTAGTACCTACCTATGAACCTAAATCTTAAAAAGATATATCTGCACTTAAATTTAAATTCATTAAATAACTCATGAGAAAATAACCAATCATCATCAAATTAGCAATCACAATTAAAACTTCATGTTAGTCTCCTAACTTTTAACTCATGCTTAATGCTAATACGTTCATTTTCAGCCAGTTGTATTTGCCAAAACAATTCCCTCCTATGAAGTTATTAGTATTAAAACTTATATGGTGTTTGTGCTGCATTTTTAAAATGTGTATGGCATCATTGTTTAACAATTGACCTAATTGATTAATTGTTATTTAGGGCGGGTTTTTAGATTAACTGTGATATATGTCCAACAACTTTATAGTATGATGTTCTGATGAAGACAGATTTATCACTGTAGAAAGCGCTTAACCATTCTTATTCTAATAAATCAAGTGTTTCCAGCACAGTATCCTGTTTCCTGGCGTTCATTGTCACCTTCTTGGTGTTTTACAAGTTTGTTGTTTCGCTGGGATTTTTCATTTTCATTTTGTTACTCTGTCAGAGAACCAATTAGTACACTTCTCATTCCTATAGTATCTTCTACATAGGTTATCTGATGATTCTCTAGTACTTTTGGATAACTCCAAACATTCCCAGAGGTAGTTGTCACTAAATGCCCTATATACCTGAATAAGATCTCCTCTTTGATATCTGTAAGAGACACTGTACAAGTTCAAGTAGTTTGGTCTTTCATAATAACTTAAATTTTCATATCCATGGATGCCCTTGGTATATTTCTGCTGTACTCTTTCCAGTTTACTCATGCTTGTTTTCTTATAGGGTTTCCATATTGTTATTCCTTACTCAAATTTGGGCTGTAATGTAACTAATAAACAATGACTTCATCATTTTTTGATTTCCTAGACTTTATAAATCTTTTTATGCAACCTATAGTTTTGTAACAATCATTAAGCAATTGGTTGATATGATTAGAAAAACTCATAGATGAATCTACCCAGTATACCCTGGTCCTTAAATGAATCTACAGTTTCAATCAGTGTATGTTGTATGTTTATGTCTCCCAAATCTCATATGCTTAGTTTTTGATGTATTTATCAGCATATTATCCTCCTGTGCTCAAATGGTCAATTTAGTCAAGTTATTTTGCAGACATGCCTTATCTGTAACACACGTAATCAGTTTACCCAATTTCAGGTCGTCTCCCTATAGAATGTAGAATACCTCAGATGAAAAAGTTAGGTCTGAAAGATACAATCTAAACAAGTAAAGACCTGGGATACAGCCCTATATGTACATCTACATACACATATTTATATATAAAGAATAAGGGAAAACTAGTTATGCAGGAATAACTGCTCTTGATATTGGCATATGACATAATAATTGTCACAACTTCTGATGTAAGATATGTGTCAAAGATCACTTTGTATTCTAATTAAAAACAAAAAAAAAATAGGATTCATGCTGGAATTGCTTGTTTAAACTATGGCTTAAAACAAGAGATTAGTGCATTCGCCCTTGTCAGAGTTTATCAGATCTAAGTATACATAGTCTTCTTCTTCTTCTTCTTCTTCTTTCGGCTATTCTCATTAGGGGTCACCACAGTGGATTATCTGTTTCCATTTCTTCCTGTCCTCTGCATCTTGCTCTGTCACACCAACCACCTGCATGCCCTCTCTCACCCCATCCATAAACCTTATCTTAGGCCTTCCTCTTTTCAGCTTACCTGGCAGCTCCATCCTTAGCATCCATTTCCCAAAATACTCAGCATCCCTCTTCGGTACATGTCCTAACCAATCCAATCTCACCTCTCTGGCTTTGTCTCCAAACAATCCAACCTGAGCTGACCCTCTAATATACTGATTCCTAATCCTGTCCATCCTCATCACACCCAGTGCAAATCTTAACATCTTTAACTCTGTCGCCTCCAGCTCTGACTCCTGTCTTTTCATCAGTGCCACCATCTCCAACCCATATAACATAGCTGATCTCACTACCCTCTTGCAGGCCTTCTCTTTCACTCTTACTGGTACCCATCTGTCACAAATCACTCCTGACACTGTTGTCCACCCACTCTATACTGACTGCACTCTCTTCTTCACCTCTCCTCCACACTCACCATTACTCTGAACTGTTGATCCCGATGTTTTAACTTATCCACCTTTGCCAACTCTACTCCTTGCATCCACAGCATTCCTCTATCCTCCCTCTCATTCACACATATATTCTGTCTTAGTCCTGCTGATCTTCATTCCTCTCTTCTCTAGAGCATATATCCACCTCTCTGGGGTCCCATCATACTGTTCCCTACTCTCACTACAGATCACAATGTCATCCGCAAACATCGTAGTCCACGAGGACTCCTGTCTGATCTCATCTGTCAACCTGTCCATCACCACTGCAAATAAGGAAGGGCTCAGAGTTGATTCTTGATGTAATCCCACCTCCACCTTAAACACATCTGTCACTCCTACTGCAGACCTTACCACTGTCACACTACCCTCGTACATAACCTGTACCACTTTTACATACTTCTCTGCCACTCCCAACTTCCTCATACGATACCACAACTCCTCTCTAGTATCCTGTCATATGCTTTCTCTAAGTCCACAAAGCTATAATGCAACTCCTTCTGACCTTCTCTATACATTTCCATCAACAATCTCACAGCAAACATCGCATCTGTAGTGCTGTTTCCTGGCATGAAACCATACTGCTGCTCATTAATCATCACCTCCCTTAACCTAGCTTCCACTACTCTTTCCAATAACTTCATACTGTGACTAATCAGTTTTATCCCTCTGTAGTTACTCTAGCTCTACACATCACCCTTATTCTTAATAATCGGTACCAAAACACTTCTTCACTCCTCAGGAATCCTCTCATCTTCCAATATTTCATTAAACAAGTTGGTTAAAAAACCCACTGCCATCTCTACTAAACATCTCCATGCTTCCACAGGCAGTGGTGGATCCAAGAATTTGCAAAGGGGGGGCATAGTCTGGTCAGTTGAGTACCGGGGTGAGACTGGGAAGTGGGACATTGGGTTTGGTGGTTGTGGAAAGATTACCTTGAAAAGGTCTGACTTATGGAAAGACAGCAGTATACATTCAGTTCCAGATGATGTTGCTCTGGATGTGGTAGTAGAAACAGGTATTTCCTGTACAGCACACAGTACATGTATAGATAGCACAAGTATTTTCAATGCTTGCCTGGAAGAGATGATTGGTTACCTATACCAAGCTACAGTCTCCTTCCATGGCATAGTGGGCATATGCACTGTTATGAACTTGGAAAGTATCCCACTGAAGGTGGAAACAGCCATGGAGAAATATTTAGTTTTTTTTTTAAATTAAATAATGACTTATGTGGAAACAGAGAAGTTCAGTTAAGTTTAAGTATCACAGTAAGCAAGGAAGTAGATGTCATGTAAAAATCACAAAAAACAAATACTCAGTTTAGTCCCAAGCAGTGTCTAAAAAATATTCTAACTACTGCAGCATTTTAGAAAGGATTGTAAGTCAAAACCAACTTTGTTATGCAAGATATAATATAAACTACAGGCACAGATGTTTGCATAAATTAGTAAAAGCTATGTTTAAATGATGTACAAAATAACTAAACTGCTAAAACTTTCCTAAGCAGACCATAATGTTTTGTGACAGTTTACCGTTCTTGCAATGATTTTAAGCACAATTAATTTTCTTTAGGAAGTCTTTTAATAACAAAAGTCCTACTGTACCTCATCTGTTCTTTCAACAAGTTCTAGACTAGGTGTGGGAAGGGGAGGCAATGCCTGTCTCCAGGAGTTCAGAAATGTCAATATTGGCTATCTTCTTTCTCAAATCAAAGTCCGTTGAAAATAAACAAAAGGAAAGGAAAGGAAAGGAAAAAGCCTGTTTTGAGAGGAGAACGATGGAAAGTAAAGGAAGAAGCGTGTTTCAAGAAAGAGTATGAGAGAGAGAAAAACAGGAAAGGAAGAAGCATGATTTGGGAGACAGTTCAAGAGAGAAAGACGGAAAGAAGAAGTGTGTTTCAGGAGAGGGAAGTTTCAGATAGAAAGATGGAAAGGAAAGCAACAGGAGTGTTTATAGTGACAAAGACAGAAAAGAAGTGCATCTGGAGAAAAAGTATTGCAAATAAGATTACTATGAGAGTAAATGGGAATTGTATGTATAACATTGGTTAGAAATATACAGGAGTGTGAGCTAGGCATGCTAGAAAAAAAACAGATCTGTTTGTTAGCTGAAGTTTAGGGAACTACATGATGGCAGTCCACCACTACCATAAATTATGCAATTGAGTTTCCCACATTTGGAGAAATCATAGGAGTCAACCCAACTAAATGTTCAATGACTCAGGCAACAGAAGTAGAAGGGGCTGTCACCAAGCTTAAGGAGTCTATAACAAGGAAGGTAACAAGAGATCCTGTAGAGGTATTAGAAATATTTCAAAAATGTTATGAAAGTCTGTTTAAAGTGGAGAAATATGGAAATCAAGGAAAGATAAAAATGGAATTGTTTATGGAAGAAATAAATATGCCAATGTTAGAAGCAGATGAGGCTCAATTACTAACATGATAGGAGGAGATGAGATTAAAATGGTGATGCATGACCAATCTACAGGAGAGTCCCTGGGAACAGATGGTATTCCTATGGAAGTTTGGAACCTAGGAGGGGAAAAAATTGTTAATGATCTGGAGGGTTTTGTTTAACAGTATTTTAAGAGGAGGAAAAGTACCAACATCCTGGAAGAAAACAGTTGTAGATGTAATACCTAAATAGGGTAAAGATACATCAGAACCAGCTTCATACAGCCCCATTTCAATACTAAACCATGACTATGAAGTGTTTATGTCTATAATGGCTAAAAGAATGACAAAAATTATGCCAGAATTGATAGATATGGATTGATGTGGTTTTGTGGAGGGGAGGCAAACATTTGACAACATTAACAGACTATTGATGATCCAGTGGGAAGCAGAATGTAAGAAAATACCATTGTTGTTGGTGGGTCTTGATGCAGAGAAAGTATTTCATAGAGTAAGCTGGGACTTTATGAGCAGAGCAATGGAAGCATTTGCATTTCCTAATAAAATTATAAGTTTGATTAGGAGTATATATGAGGGATTGGAGGTGAATATTAAAGTGGTTGGGGTCCTCTCTGATAATTTTTGCTTGAGCAGAAGAACACAGCAGGGGTGTCCTTTTTCCCCTTTGTTATTTGCATTATATTTAGAACCACTGACAAAGAAAATAAGGGAGTCAGAAATTCAAGGATATAATTTGCATGGTTTGTCAAGAAAAGCCGGCTCTATTTGCAGATGATATTATTTTATACCTGACAAAACCAGAAAGGGACATTATAGTGTTGTGTAGCATTTTGAGAGGGTTTCATATCTTTTCAGGATACAAAATGATTGAAGCTAAAACAAAGGCAATAGCAGTAAATTATGTGCCCATACTTGAATTGGTTCAGCAATATCCACAATTAAGGGAACATGATAAAATGAAGCATTTAGGAGTATGGATAAAAAAAGATTCTGGTGTGGCAGCTAAGGATATGTGAGAAAAGAATAAAAAATTATACAAAAACTGAGAAAATCAAAGCTCTGTTATATGGATATGGATAGTAAGAGGCAAGCAGTTAAAATGGTTTTAGTCCCTTTAGTCTTATACACAGGCCAGGCATATTTTTATCAACTAGAGGAGAAGCTGTGGATAACAATTAACAGAGAGATGAAGGATTTTATCTGGAAGGGGAAGATGGCAAGAGTTAAGTGGGATAAGATGATTCTTCCAATAGAACAATGCAGATTGGGATTACCCAATTTAAAGGGGTATTTCAGAGCTACACAGTTACGACTGCTATACATAGCACAAGGAGAAACCTAGAATTCAAAGTAGATGATGATGAAATGGGGGGAAGCTCAAAAAAGAAAGATACTGGTATTTTGGATGCAGACCTTTAAGGAGAATAACAATAATCATACAGAATGTTATATTTGTGATGACTATCCCCTGGCCCAGCAATCAAGGAGCCTCAATCCTCACCACCAGCACCACAGAGGTTGTCTCATAGAAGAAGAAAGGATAACTAATACACACAGTAAAGTACAATTTCCCTTACGTGCACACAGAGATCACAGTCAGTCTGGGGCTGGTTGCTCCCTTGCTCTCCAGCTCCCCAATAAGAGTCCCCACTGGCACAGCTATAGGGTCCAGATCTCAGCCTAGCTGGCAAGCTAACCTCCAGTACCCTCCAGTCCAACCAGTGCTTCATGTCCCTGCCCAGTTAGCTGATACACCATTCACACTTTAAAATATGTATTTATACAACTTCACAGACACTCCTGGGAAAGGCTGACACCAATTCCTCAGCTGTGCCCCTTTACCCAGACTATACGGTAATAATTACTGCCACCACCAGCCTAATAATTTATCAGCTACCCAAAGGTCCTTGAAAGGGTGTCCAATTATTACTGTGCAATATTATTATCCAATTGGTAATGTGACTATTCAGTCTAAGGCTTATTAGAGTGGCCTATTACAGTAACCTCTATAAATATGCAATGTACTCTAGAACCTACTTCTCTACACAAACCAGCAACAGATAAAGGTTTTAAAATATTTAATAATAAATAATTAAAACACAAGACAATACTACTAAATCACAGAGATATTTAAGAGTTCAGAGATCACACAGAAACTTAAAACAATACAGTAGGACAGGTCTGATGTAAAAGAAAAACACTTAATCTAACTTTCTAATCTTTAGCTATTCTTAAGAGACAATACAGTGCCATAATCCTACTTACAGACATAAAGTGCATAAGCAGTGCTGGGGTTGATGGTCCAAGACAAATGCTTTCAGTCTCTCTCTGAACAATAGTTTTAAAACACTAACAAACAGCATTGCTAAGGCCCTCCCAAATTACATACTTTTGACAGTTAGGCTTTCCCAGTATTCACATTACATCATTTTGACACTTAGTTTGGAGTTCCCATGCAAACTAACTGCCTTATTTAGCAAGCTAACACCTGCTCAGGAAACTACAACAATAAAAGACATTTCACATGTATACTCTAACAATTATTCCTTAAGTTAAGACAATAGAAAAATGTGTTCAGCTAGTCGCTTTGGCACCATTTTTTTAGATAATTGTAACTTCAAAGAACATTTGAAATGCTTGGCTTGATTTTCCTTACAGCAGATGGCAATGTTGCAACAATTTTGAAGTTCACATTTTACAGTATTTTCTTTCATTTAAGAACACAAGCCTGTATTTTACATTTATTTATACAAATGACAAAATTATGTATCAAATTCTAATTCTATACTAACCTATGAACCTATGAACCTATGAATTCTATTTGACTAGGCTGGCAGCCTTCGCTCATCTTTCCCCAATCTTCACAATATTCATAAAGCAGAGGAAAGTATTCTAAGAACTAAGCCAAGATTGGAATGGAGAAAGGAGATTCTGCCGACAGGGATGACTGCTACTTGGGATATAGACAATAGGCAAGAGGGTGTCTGGAATTTATTGTAGAAAACTGGCAAAGGAACCAATGTATTGGGAGCAAATAACTAGAAAAAGGTAATAGAATGGGAAGATGCCAAGAATTTGCACTGCAGGTTATAGATCGCCTTCCATATCAAGGATTAATATCAGAGTATAGGCAAAGAGAAAGAAATAGGGGCTCCTAAACAAAAGACAAGCACTGGCAGAGCTTTTAGTAAAATCTGGAACCGAAGCTGCGATTAAAAAGAATAATTAATAGAACATATAAAATATTGCATGATAACTATAAGAATCAATCAGAAGAGGTTAGAAAGGACTGGGAAGAGAGATTGGATAAGCAATACACAAATAAACAATGGGAGGATATATGTATGTCTCCCAAATATGCAACAAAATCTAAAAGATTTAGGATTTTTGCTTGGAAATGTTTACATCAATATTTGTATACCCCAAGTAGACTCCAGAGAATTTTTCCTTAGGTAGACAGCAAATGTTGCAGGTGTGAATGGGAAGAAAGAGATAATTGGGAACATATTTTCTGGGACTACGATGAGTTGGCAGACTTTAATGACTCCCTGCAGGCTGTACTGTCTGAGATGCTGGGTAGTCAGATTGGTGTGATGAGGTAAGATGATTTTCCTAAGCTATGATACAGAATCAAAACTGCCTAAACTTGGTAAGGCCTTGCTGAGTCCAATTATATTGGCTGCCAAAAACGCAATTACTAGAAAATGGAAATCAAAATCTAAACCAACTGTACTAGAAGTAGTGAATATAGTAGCAGAGATAAAACTGGAATTGAAATCTTTAGAAAAGGGTAGGAGCAAATTACATAGCAAAAATGGGAATCATGGGGACAATGCTTACAGGGAGGAATGAGGTTTACAAAAAGCAGGACTTAAATGAGATATGTAATGTTTGACTGAAAATGATTGAGGAGATTATAAGTGACGTATAATGTTTGCAGCTGGGAGTGTGTCAGTATGGTTTGTGATGTAAAATGGTTGCAAGTAGGATTGTGCTGGTGTGGTTTTTCATTTATATAAATGTATGATTGACTACATCATTAAGTGGTGGTTTAATAAATATGTTTCTTGTCTAAAAAAGGAAAAGGCAGGAATTGAATAATTTATGTAATGTTGTTTAGGGTATATGATATATAGCAATATATGTGAAGTATAATGTTTGCAAATGTGAACTTGTTAATGCAGTTTGATTAAATGTAAATTTGCCTATGTCACAAGATGGTGTTAAAAAAGCTGTTGAAGTTCTTGAAATGCTACACATCACATTAGAAAAGCAAATAAATGAAAATAGCAGTGGAAAATTCTGAAAATAATTCAAAACTGAGGATCACTCAGAAACATTTCTGTAAGCATACACATCTGATTTCCCATTCCTTAAGCCAGTGATTTTATGAAAATATGTGCCTTATTTATTTTGCAATTAGTTGATAATAACACCAACTTTGAACTTCTGGGAAAATAAAACTCTGGCAGCTGTTAAATAAAATCAGAAAATTCACAATGGAATAATACTACAGTAAAAAATCATGTCTAAAGGAAAACATATTTCCTCCACATAGTATTTAAAGGCAATAACCATTTTAAAATGAATGTTAAAGAAACATAGTAACAGCATGTTTGTCAAAAGTCATGGTGAGAGTAAAGTTCATTAGACACTGAGAGCTGTTCCTAAAATTACACTTCTCCCCTGCAATATCTCTGCTAGGGATTGTTAAATATATGAGGGTCTTGGTTGCAGTGGATCACCTAAGCAAACTGAAATGCTCTTAAGAAAAAAAATGCAGTAGTGTAATTACCATCCCTTAAATGCAGTTGTTTTGCTGCAGGTAACAAAACCCTTGTTACAACTTTATTATTTCTACACTTACTGAAGAATACAGCACAGATATGGATACAGCTGAATCAGTGAATAATAACTCTCAACTTCTTTGCTCAAGAATTCTGATCAAAGGCAATAATAATACGGGAGGAAACAGGGGTCCAAAATGAAGGGCATTTTTTTTAAATATCACTATAATTTACTTAAAAGGTTAAAAGAACACCAATTCTGCATCGAGTTGCATTTTCTAAACTACTGAATGTATGATTCTCTAATGTCTGGCATTCTGGGATTACTGACTCCTGTAATCCTCTGTAATTTACCTGAAAATCCAAAATTTTATCAGGGGCAGGGCAAAAATATAAGGCAAAATCAAGAACGCTCTGCAAAATTTAGGACAGCTGAGAGGTATGAATGAATTACTTGTTATCACTGCTCTTCAAGTTGGACGTAGCTGGTAGCCCCTCCTAGAATAATTTATCGCTCCCTTCCAAGTCAAACATAGCTGGTAGCCCCCCTCCCCCAGCTATTTAAGAAGGCTGCCATTTACTTTCTTGTTGCAGCATGCTGTGGAGATTAAAAATGGGTTAACACAATTCAACCCATGTATTTTGTTGTTTCATTCAAATATATGTAGATGTTCAGACAGCACCACTTTGATTTTATTCTGTTATAACTGATGGGGGGAGCACTTTCTTCCTACCAGATGTATATAAATGATAAATGAATAAATAAATTAGCTATAAACTGATGGGTGGAGGTAGGAAAGGCAACTGGCACTAGTGGAGAGTCATCCAAGTCAAGGTTGCATAGTATAATAACTGTAAACTGATTAAATGTGTTAACACTCCAAATAATAGAAGACCTCTGGTTGCAATTGCATAGCCAAGCAAACTGGACACATCCTGTGAACAGGCCTATTGCTCATCTTCACAGGTTATATTTGCACATATTGTTCTAGTTTGCTCCTAGAAGAGCACACTCCTGAATTATTAAAAAGCTGCAAAGCTTCCATTTCAAACTTTGAATCCTTTCCCTTGGACTTACCAGTTTTCCATACATTTATTTATCTGGAAATCTGCCACATAGATGATAATGTGATACACTGAGTATTTATCAGAAGAAACAAAAAAAGCATTTCAAATATATTACTAATGGAGTGTGTACATAGCAAAGGGAATGTGTACATCATACCTCTCAAGAGGCCAGATGTTTGCCTTATATTTTTGGTATGTTTCTCCTAAGATCTGTGGTTTTCTGGCAAATCACTGGCTAATCATTGAGAACTAAAGTGAGAAAATAATGGCAGACATTTGAGTTTCTAACTTCATATCCTTCAGAAAAGTCATGCTAATGCAAAACTTGTAATTCTATGAACTTTCTAAGGCTGTAAGAGCAATACTTAAAAAATGTCCTTATTTCTGGGCCTTTGTACCCCCCCCCCCACATTACTTGAGGCTTTGTCCAAATTTCTTGCTAGAAGAGGTTGAGAGGTATGATGTGCTTTAAAAAAAATCTTGTTTTCTGAAACAACTCATTCACTACGATAACACCATTAAATGGAGACCATACCTCTCAAATGTCCAGATTTTCAACTCATATTTTAATCTGTTTCTCATAAAATCTGTGTTTTTTTAATAAATCACTGGGATGATCTAAGGATTGAAGTCACTAAATAATGGCATATATTTCAGTTTCAGACTTCAAATCCTCTAGAAAATGTAAGTTAAAACAAACCCTTGTAAACTTAGAAAGTTGCCAGAGTAACAACAGCAATATTTAAAATATGTCTCTAGTTTTGAGCTTTGTCCAGCTTTCATGCACTAAGAGGTTGAGAGGTATGGAGAACACCTGTACTGCAACGAGTGGTGCACACATACACAAGTCTTACCATGCAATAAATACAGGCAAACACAAGATACGATGGTAGGAATTATAGTGAACACTATAACCCTCTTCCATACTTTAAAAAAAAAAAACTTGTGAGATCAACAGTACAATTTGTGTATAACAAAGCAGATGGCAAAAAGTATAATTTCATTAGCAGTCTCCAATTTTCACACCACCACGTGGCTGAATGTTTAAACTGATAGCTCCAAAAATACTTTTTCAATCTCATAGCTAATAACAAAACACACCAAAGCCGCTGGTAAGAAGAGGGGCAGAACCAAATACCAAGTGATAAAATCTGTATTACACATAATAATGACAGTTGTTTTGCAATCTTCAACAACTGAAAGCATTAGGTATTTAGTATCACCAATTTCGTGTTATATTTTGGCTTCATTTGCTGAAGATCACTAAACAACGACAAACACTCTGGGTCCACTCAGTCCCTGTCCTTGTCCGTGTCATTAAGGAACACTGGACTGCCCCACATTTAAGGGTTTACTTTTTAGTAATTAAAATGGTGGGATAAGCAGTACACTTCTACATTACATAAGATCCAACATTAGCCGAAGCTAAAATAGCAGTCCCAGAGATGAAACAGTGTTTCTTAAAGCGACCACAACATATATAAAGTAAAGTAAAAATACCTTATATCCATCCATCCATAAACCCTTTTCCCATTTGCACTGCATGGAAGTGTTCCTCCAAAGATGACTTACCTATCCGAAAGGAGATGAAAGGCCGCTTTAGTGGAGCCTCTGAGATAACCGAGAGTTAACTTCTTAATGAGGCCACAAGAAAGTCATGATTTTCCCTCCTCAGCGCTGACCAATCAGCGGTCAGAGTGGAAGTGTGGTGGGACCGGGGGTGGCGGGGCCCAGATCTTTGAGAAGCTGGCCGGCTGTGACATAAACCATACAGCCTAAAGGCTACTTCAACAGTGGGAAGGATGAAAATATAATAAATCCGCATACTACTTTATGACGAATTATTCAGCTTTAACAGCAACACCAACGTGAATTTGCACTTTATTTAAATTGACTTTAGAATTTATGATGGCGTAATGGCTCCGCAATGGATTCTCATCCCATCCAAAATGTTTTCTGTCTTTTCCTGGCTCCGGTTGGAGTAACTACTTGTCCCTCTGTGCGAGGTGCACTCTCTCCCTTGTCAGTTGTGTCTTGCAAAAAAAAATTTATAAAAATGTCAACTGTCATGAGATTTTAGGACAAAAAATGTGAAATATTCACTTTCATAAGTTTTCTTTAATAGTTGTACAAAGTAGTTATTTTGTATTTGACATACCTAAATGTTATATGAAATAGGATAAGTAACTCCAATGCTACAAGAGTAACATTTTATTTTGGCAAGAAAAGTGAAACTATTTCTTTTGCTTTGGTCGTGGGTATGTTTTGCCCTGCAAAATCTCAGGTTTCTACAAAAAGGGTATTTGAAACAGGCATTTTATGTGTAATACAGTGGATGATTTTACCCCCCTTTATATTTGGATCTGACAGTATCATTTACCAGTGGTCTTGGTAAACTCCTAACAGCCCAATTATTACACTCCTATAACCTGACGATCAGTACTCACCAAGGACTTATTTCACAGGAAGCCTGAAGATCCAGGTTATTGAGTGCATTTACTCCAGCTGCACAGTCTTCCATTTAGTTTTGATGGTCTGGGAACTAACTGTCTATGCAGTTGCCCTGCGCTCACATGACGAGTCAGTGGGACTGACAGGAAGTGGCTGGGCTGCCCCCCCCACAGTCTGAAAACATTCTGTCAATGTACTGCATTTGGCAGTACGTTGTTTTCAACTTTAAAGATTTGCTGAGATTTTTTTTTTTTTGTTAATTTTGATGCATGCTTTTACTACCTATAAGTTAAGGTAGCAAAACACACTCTCCTCACTTGTAAGTATGTTTCCCTCATTATCCTTTATCACCCTTACCTGCTGCACATCTTTCTCAGCTTGGTCCCTCTGTCTAGCCAATCGGTACAGGTTTTCTCCCTCCTTAGTGTCCAGCCTTTCAAACAACTCTCTATACGCCTTATTCTTAGTAGTAACAAGTAATATATACTTTTCTATTTTCCTTATAAATAACTAAATTACAATGAAGGCTTTAATTTCAGATCATTTAAACAGATCACATTCAATGACAGTAAGTGGATCAGGGGTACATACACAGTTTGCATTTTTATTGTAATTGATGCTGTTTCTCACAAAGGCCTTAGTCATTGCTGGGACCTGCAGGAGTGTTGTCCATCTCGTTTGTCAAGATTTGGTGAACTGCCTTTTGGTTCAATAGTCTAGGCACAAGAAAATTCCTCGGTTTCTTGCCTATGAAGCTTGTGAACCAATCCTTGTGCTTGGAAGTTGACTTGGTTAGACAGGGAATAACTAAGATGAACCCATAAACATATAATGTAACCTCATATAGAGAAAATGTTAGTTTTCCAGCCTTAATGGTACTACACACGTTTCTTAAGGAAAAACAAATTAACAAAAAGGGAAAACTAGTTGCACAGGAAAAGCTGCTGTGGATATTGACAGAAGAATTACTAAAATGGGGCATTGTCACAACTTTTCTTATGTAAGATCAATGTCAGAAATCACTTTGCAGTCTTATTAAAAATAAGAAAAAATGATTCAAGCTGGAATTGCTTGTTTATATCATGCATCATTAAGTTACAACAAGAGATTAGTGCTTTCACCATTATCAGAGCTTCGCCAGATCAAAGTTATATGATTATAGGACACTATGTCAAACTAAACTATGTCCAAAATCAAAAATACTGAAGAAAATCTCCTGAACTGCACAATACTTGAACTGCACATATACAAACCTCTTTTCTGCTGTACTTCCACTTTGAGGGGGCACATTTGCCAGCCCCAGAACACACACACACACACACACACACACACACATATATATATATATATATATATATATATATATATATATATATATATATATATATATATATATATATATATACACTATCTTGGGCAGTATAGTGGTGCAGTGGTTAACAGTGTCACCTCACAGGGACTCAGCTGGGGTGCCTTCTGTGTGGAGTCTGCATGTTCTCCCAGCATTTGTGTGGGTTTCCTCTGGGTGCTCTGGTTTCCTCTCACATTCCAAAGACATGTGTCCGGAGTGCTTCTCCCCAGGCCTCTGTGAAAATAGGCTCTTTCCTAGTAGGACTTTACCAGTCAAAAAATGTTCAATAAATAAAAATAAATACATCTCCTCAGTTGCACAAACACAAAGTAAAGAAAAAAATGTCCCAAAACAATTGAGTAATGGTTGACACATATTTATGACCCTCACTGGCAGTGCCTTCATTACATACCCAGGCAACGTGGACTACAAGCAATACTTTAAACAAAGCAATAAACTTAAGAAAAACCCAAGACTCATATGCTATATTCCACTAAACTGCATTATTCAATATCACTAGTCCTGAACCAACTTGCCCTTCACACATATATTATCTAATGGCAGATTGATAAGCTATCTGATGCCCACAGGTGCACCTGTGTACTCACATGTGAGTGTTTAATGCTTTTTTTTTTGGGGGGGGGGGTTGGAACAGCGATTTCTTTCCCTAAGAAAGAAATTGCTGTTCTGTGATTTCGACATTTTCAGCTTTCACTGAATATGTGTCGAATAAACACTGTTCGCTGTTTTCAGCGTTCAGTGTTTTAATATGAACCCAAAATACAGTTACTGCCTGGCTCAAAAGGTGGTTGTCTCAGGTTTCATGTATATATGCGGTGATGGTTGAAAAATGTTTAATTTGTGGTAGGCAGAGGCTTGAACACAGCAGATAAAAATGTTTTAACATCTTTCTATTTCATGTTCACTTTCAAGAAAAAATGTTTCTATCTGCCTTGTTGAGGATCCTGAAGAGTAATCTTTTACATAACAAATCCTGTATAATCTGCTTACCTGAATAGCTGGTTATACATTTTTAAGATTGCACTTTTTTTTTTTTTTTTTGGTGATATGATAAAAGGCTGTGCAAAGTATACTACTAAGTTTAGAATATAAATGAAAAGAGTCTATTTTCTTTTTTTAATAGTTTTGTACTTTATACATTTATGTATATAGAAAAGTGTTTGCTGCAGAATCTTGTAACAAATGCACCTTAATGTATGCAGGCTTGAAGTTGCACCTTCAGCTACTGATGTTATTTCTTTTTTTATTTATTTTGTTGAGGTCAGTAATTTATTTTGGTAGTCTTGTACACATTTTTCATGTTAGAATTCATAAAGATCATTATGTACTTACTAAACAACTGCAGTTTGTAAAGTTTGTGGTGATTTACAGGATGTGAATAGTTGATAAGTCCTAGTTGTATAGAAAGTCTGTAGTATGTATTATGCAATGCATACAAATGAGAAAACAATCATACGCATATAAAGTGATTAAAGCAATGAATCAATTCATACACATCATAATAACTTGAAAATTTTTGCAGTTAGCATGCAATCCAGGAGACAGTTAAGCAGCCTAACCTAAATTCCTAATTCCCCCAACAAGCTCTGTCTAATTAATTGATTTACTCAGGGTCACACAGTAGGTGAATGAAGGTGGAAAGATTCAAACCCTGTACCCTTGATACAAGATGCAGCTCATTAAGAAGTTAAAGCTTTAGTCCTCTATGTCAACTGCCACATATGTTAGCATACATTTAGCACAAAGAAAATAAGAAGGTCAAACCTATGACCTCTAATCAGATATATCAAATAACACAAAACACACATTTAAAGCCAACTCTACATATAATCCCTTTCATTAACTATATTGATCGCTAGGATACTTTGTAGCACATAATCTTGATAAAAAAAAGTTTACAACTCTGCATGTGCAGAAGCTTTTCACTGTATGTAGTCAATAAGGTAGTGACAGCCTGGATACCTCTGACTCATTTATTGACTAGGTCTTCTTGGTACTACTGCAGCTGGTGGCACATGCCAAAACATGCAACATGGCTGCACAATGTCATTCACTATACTGCACATGCTCATAGCTGCCTTTGTTCTACACTGGAGATGAATGTGAGAGTCACAAAATTCTACTGAACAGGACTCTAGTACAATGAATAAGATTGGTAAGCCATCAGTAATATCTAGTCTAATGTTATGCATTTAAGTAGGCATTTTTTAGTTGCACTCTGAACCCTATTAGATTCACACTGCACAGCTATAGAGTGAATCTTTATGAATACCAGTCATTATCTAATTTCAGTGCACATTCAGCTACATCACATACAGCTTCTGAAGGATTATTTATTTATTAACCTTATTTTATTCTAGATAATTGGATTAGTATTATGATCATGTTTTGCCATGCCAGAGAAGTGTATTTATGCAAAATATGAATGAGTTACATTAGCATATGGTACTGTAGAATATGTTTTATTTGCAAGGTATAAAACATAAACCTATTCATATTGACTGCTAATGGAATATATAAGAAATTAGTAAAAGTTACAAGTTTGTCAGAGAAAGATAAATGATTAATGTTGTGAAAAAGCTGCATTTGTGACATATGGTACCTAGAAGCTAGATACCAAGAATCAGAATGCCTGCAGGTTCATGCAAGTTAATGGTGGCCCACGATCTAAATCAATAAACTAGAAGAGCAAGTGCTAAAGTGAAAATAATGTTGAATCTCTCATTGCCAAAATACTTCTGATGTAACTTCCATTGTTAATGACAAATATTGTTTAGATGTCATGTTATTTAATGCTCCCATTTACATAGCTATATTAAGGTAACAGCATACAAGTTATCTAAGAACACAAATTGCAATGAGTTGCATGGCACTTCTAATATAAATACAGCAATTTTATTAAATCAGTAGTGACATCTCTATTGCTTGAGACAACATCTGTACTTCATGTAGCAGTTACACCATCTCACATACACTCTGAAACTGTCAGTTTGAATATAATTACATATTTTTCATTTCACCAGCAAGACATTTGTGCACATAATTATGACCTCTCAGACTAACTTAATTGCAAATGAAGATGTGTGTAAGAAGGGCATCTCAGATACACAGTTGAGATGTGACAGAATTACTACAGCTCTATATAATCTATAGGTTAGGAAAATAATTGAAACTACAATGACAGGATGTTTTAGGGCAGGAAGCCCTTTTATCCTCGTATGTGTTGTCTGAGATCTCTCAGACTTGTTGCTTATATTTATTACTTTCATTTAGATGACACAAACTCAGAAAATAGGACAGTCATTTATTTTATTATTTATGTATTTTGTTTTGTTTACTGGGACATCCAGCTGGGCAGCCCCTTTTCAGTGGAGACCTAGGAATAAAAGCTCCATATTTTGGATATTGTTTCTCATCAAAGATGTTTGATCTCGGAGTGTGCATGGGCAGTGGGGGTGGGGTGGACTCTGTCCCTCCCCAGTGATGCAGGAAGACTTGTCCCCTTGAATGCAGCTTATTTGCCACACTTCAATATTTATATATTATAACATATTCTGCAGGTGTGGTTTTCAGTATTACAGTGATTTGATGAGTTAATTTCTTTATTTGGGATTTAGAGAAGCAACTGTTGGTAAACTGTTATGAATGTGTACTAACCAGGTTAGATTATAACATTTAGCATAAAATAAAGAAATAATCTGGGCTTTGTTTAAACATGTAGAGACTAGCAGAGTTTAGATTTTCTGAACATGAAAGACAGAAGCCTTACAGTAAGGGTATTCATGTAAGAAAATGAATAAATGCATTTAGTGCTGTTCAGCCCTGTCAGGGCATCATATATTCTTACTTCCTAGCTTTCTGCTTCCATTCTGCTTATCAGTATTTATCATCAATAGTAAGAAAATGTCTACAACTATATTTCTAAAATGGTAACAAAGCTCATGAAGTAAACAAAGGGAGTTAAAAATAAGTGAATGGTTAAGGACATAAAAGGCAGGCAAAAATAAATCGTTCAGATGCACTGAAGAATGTGGGAAAATAAAACAGGAAATTAATGTAGTGGAAGAGCAGGAAGTGATGATTGTGGTTTTTTTTTTTTTGTTACACAGGTGCAACAAGACAGAGATGCAACATGGGAAAGGCATATAAAAGATTCATGAGATAACAAGCAAAGAAGGAATCCAAGTGCTTTCAAAGACGTAAGGCAACAAGATCTGGATAAGATACCACTGGGGTGTTAAAGGAGTTTACAATTGTACCCACTGAACATTGGGCAGAATTTTAAAACCTTTTTTGGTGAAAGTCATGCTGAACAGTCAGTTGTTAGAGATGGTAGCCCTAAAGGTGAATCTCTGAGCCAGACAGGGAATTATATATTTGTGTGTGTCTTCTGCCTTGGATAGATCATGAACAGAGTCTGAATTACAGACTGGTGGAGCCCTTGAATGTAATTCATAACTTTGAAGTAGCACTGGTATACCCAGCAGAGGTCTTCACAGTTCACTTCAGACTTGCTTAGTCAAGACTTAATTAAATTAAATAAAACTTTTTCGCCCAGAGACCCTTGGCATAATGTTTTCATTGGGAGCCAGACTTTTAAATATCTTATTGTCACAATTCAATCAAGGAATTAAAGAAACACTGGCAATTTAACAGAATATTTATTCATTTTTACGCCACACATTTAAATGCTAACTTCCATTAAATCTAAATGGTAAGTTACCATTTGGCCATCCACTAGAACTTTGCCCCATACCCCCGCTGTAGTGCGTTCTCGGAGTTGGAATATTAAGTTAGGGGGTGTGGGAGGCATAGCACCCCACATTTGTGTAGTCGGTTTAATGGCAGTTTTTGAATTATGGATGGCCAAACAGTAACTTACCATGCAGGAAACTTAGGCTTTTCATTTGTTGATGTTCTGCCATGTCGATGAAGTGGAATTCGATGTAGTGGGCTGTCAACGTACTAAAGGTAACCCGCAGATAACATATTCTACACATGACTCATTAACGTATCTCCAAAAATATCAAGTCAGACTTCCTTTCTGCAATACACTGGAACAATAACAACAAACTAAAACTCCTATTCAGTTCCTGCAAAGCTAAAACTATGATTTTTGGCACCAAGAATGCAACTATTGAAAATACTAATGCATTTACATACCTATGTGTATGGCTTGACTCCTCAATAAACTTCTTTATCACATTGACAACACAAAGAAAGAAGTTAAGTCACGCCTATTTTGGGCCAATAACATATTTTTCTTTTTTTTGCCAAATCCACAAGAACCACCATGAGGAAAGACATTCTACCTTACCAAATGGAATATGGACTTCAGTTAGCCATATCTGCTTTAGAAATTACTCCACTCACAAATCCAGATACCAATAAAATGTATCAGTTTTTTTCTCCTCTCATCAAAGCATGATAATTTCTGCAAAACTATGAAAAATGCAAACTGAACCCCAGTAAAACATAGGACTGACTTTCTCTTAGGATTACAGTTATTCAACCTCTTTAACAGCCAGTCCATCCCACCCTTAGCAGCCTAAGCTAATTAGACATATATCATTCTGTGACGCCCATTGGCCCAGCAATCAAGTAGCCTCAATCCTCACCACTAACACTAGAGAGGGTGTCTCATATATGAGAAAAAGATAACAAATACACACAGTAAAATGTAATTCCCCTTAAGAGCACACAGAGATCACAGTCAGTCCGGGGCTGGTCACTCCTTTGCTCCCCAGGTCTCCAATAAGACTCCCCACTGGCACAGCTATAGGGTCTAGATCTCAACCTAGTGGGCAAGCTAAAATCTCCAGCACCCTCTCTGTCCAACCAGTGCTTCATATCCCTGCCCAAGTAGCTGACACACACACACACACACACACACACACACTTTGAGATAAGAGTTTACACAACCACACAGACACTTTTGGGGAAGTCTGGCACAGGTTCTCCAGCTGTGTCTCTTTTACCCAGACTATGCAGTAGTACCAGCTGCCACCATCAACTAATAATTATCAGCTACTCAAAGGCCCTTAAAAGGATGTCCAGTTATTACTGTGCAATATTATCCAATTGGTAGATGTGACTAAACAGTCTCAAGGCTTATTAGAGTGACCTGATACAGGATCCTTATATACATGCAATGTACTCTTAGAGCTTAACTTATCTCTACACAAAACAGCCACAGTTTAAAGGTTTTAAAATATTTAATAATAAATAATTAAAACCACAAGATAATACTTTCTACTACACCATCAGTGCTAGTCAAGAGTTCAGAGATCACACAGAAATATTAAAAATAAATCAGTAGTACAGTTCTGACATCACAGAAAAACAGTCTAAACTTTCTAATTTCTAGCTCTCTAAAAGAAAACACAAGTCTAAGATAACTTACATAAGACAACAGGCAGAGTGCTGATGAGTTGGATATCAAGACAAAAATGCTTAATAATCTCTGGTTCATACTGTTTACATTGAAACTACAGTTCTGCTAAAACATTACATCATTTCACACTTTCCTGGTGTTCTCAGGCTGACAGAAACTGCATTTACATTATTTTACACTTAAAGCAATAAAGGACATTCCACATGTGAATTCTGGTCATTAACTTAGCCTTAAAACAATAGGCAGGAAGGCTTCATCTAGCCCGGCTGGAGCCGAATTGTAAACATGAAAGGCAGTGATGAAATAATTTTAATTTCAAAGGACCAACAAGAAATGCTTGACTTAACTTTCTTTACAGCAGATGGCAATGTTGCCACATTGTTTTAAGTTCAACATTTCACAACACATTCTTTCATTTAAGAAGTAAGCCTGCAGTTTACATTTATATTGACAAATGACAGAATTATCTGCACAATTTGATCTGGCTAGACTGTCAGCTTTCACCCTTCTCTACCAGTCTTCACACCTTCTACAGCCTCATAAGTAAGAACCTCACAGCACCTATATTACAACTCCCTAAAACAAAACAATGTTATATAAATTACTGCTTCTTTATATTTGGACCCTAACTCTGAGAATTCATCCCATATCAAATAAAAATACCTCATCCTACCCTAAATTCTGAACTCAGGTAAAGAGCCATAACCTTGTTTAGTATCAGTTCCTCCCACCTAAGCATATCACCTAACTGTTGCTTCCTTGTCTGCTACTAAGGTATTTTAAAACTATTATCTTACCCTGACTCCATCTAAGCTTCTCTGACATTCAAACTCATCTTACAAAACTGTTGAATCTGATCATTCTTAGACTCATACCTTGTCTCATTTTTATCTTTATTTTAAATATTTGTATAATAAAATAGTCATTACACCATTGTTTTGTTGTATACTACTGTACCACTACTGTTGTATATGCTCTATGGAATTCTTGTCACTTTTTATTTTATGAAATTGAAATTTGTCATTTGTGATCAGTAGTCCACTCTGGTTAATAAATATAAATAAATAAATAAATGCTTATAAATGAAATTGACAATTAATAGTGTATGCAGCATTTAAAACAATATTAAACTCTGAAGTACATTACTTTTTATAAGAAAAAAATTTGAGATTTACTTACATAATGCATACGTTTCCACAATAATAAATATGGAGAAGGAAAGACCAAATTTAAATCTCTGGGTAACATGATATAATATTTAAAAACAAGAAGAATTTTCATCTCATTTAAAACTACCAACTTTTTTCCAACCTTTTCGTAAATATACTATGGGGAAATCTAGAAGCTTAAAGGTTACAAATTTCCCCGCATGACATTTCCAGGCAAGCTTTACCATAGGGGACACGACTGAGTGTCTCCATGATGGTGGAGGGGAGCCTTTACTAGAAAATGGTTACAAGCAAAACAAGGTAAACCAAATGCCTGAGGCTGATGAAATGTATAAGCCTAAAAATGTCATCATTTTTTATGGATACTTTAAGGAACTGGGCTGAGTTAGCCACTAAAATAGGCATCTATTGAACTATAGAATTTGCCAGTAGATTACTAGAATGAAAGGAGGAAATGACATTAATTTCATATATATATATATATATATATATATATATATATATATATATATATATATATTTATGTATATATATATATATATATATATATATATATATATGTATGTGTTTATATATATATATATATATATATATATATATATATATTTTTTGTTTTATATATATATATATATGTGTCCCTATCAGTTGGTCAAGTTTTTAGAAACTCAAACTCCATATGGTTGAGACCACTTTTGAATGGAGATTGCTGTACAGTGAGGAGGGGGAAATTTCCCCTTTTCCTCACTGTAGTATGATCTTGGAGTTGGTATATATAATTTGCAGGTGCTTTGGGGGTGCAGGGAGGCTTGCCTCACAGCCAAAATGTAAAAAAAGGTCGATTTTTGTGGGTTATTTTTTTTCTTTTGATGTTCATGTACTCTCTCATGGTCTCTTCAATATTTTTTTCAAGTTTCCAAAAAGTCGAGCATCTGACATAGACCTATATATACATATATATATATATATATATATATATATATATATATATATATATATATATATATATATACATACAGATCTACTTTGGATGATCAAACTTTCAAAACTTCAAACTTCATACGGTCGAGACCATAAGTTCGAAGTTTTGTAAGTTCGGAACTTCAATAAAAAAATAAAAATATTTTTACATTTTTGCAGGGAGATAAACTCTCCTTTCAACCCCATATCCCCTGCTAATTAAATATATCAACTCCAAGATTGTACTACAGTGAAGAGAATGATAAATTTCCTATTCCACACTGTACAGCGATCCCCAATTAAACAATTCAAAGCTTTAAAAATGTTGATCTTATGGTCTCAACCATATGAAGTTCAAAGTTTTGAAACTTTGAGTTTCCAAAATAGACTCATATATATTATACATAAAACAAACACACACACACACACACACACACACACACACACACACACATATATATATATATATATATATATATATATATATATATGTATATGGGTCTACCTGAAAACCACAAACGCTGATAACGCTGACAATGAGATAACCGACACCGGAAGATCGACAACAGAGATGACCAATGACTGAAAATCCCGACGCTGAGAACATGGATATGTTAAGGTAAGTGTGTGATGGTGACGGATGTTAGGGTCAGGGTGTGGGTAAGGTAAGTGTGTGATACTGACAGACTTTAAGGTTAGGGGCGGGTTAAGTGAGTTAGGGTTAGGGTGCGGGTGAGGTAAGTGCGTGATAGTGACAGACTTTAGGGTTAGGTGCGGGTTAAATGATTTAGGGTTAGGGCGAGGGTTAGGTGAGTGTGCGATAGTGACAGACCTTAGGGTTAGTGTTTGGGTTAAGGTTAGTGCATAGATAGTTGTATATGTAAGGTTTAGTGAAGGTTTGTAAGGTTTTTGGTGTGCTTGTGTTGTGTGTGTGTTTTAAGGAAAAGGTATTTGTTTTGTTTTGTTGATTGTCGGGATTGTGGTTTGTCGGGCATGTGAAGTTTCGTGTTTTTGAACTTTCGGTTTTGTGGTGTCAGTTATCTCGTCGGTGTTTTTGCATGTCAGTGTTTTCAGATAGACATATATATATATATATATATATATATATATATATATATATATATATATATATGTATATGGATCCACTTCTTAATTTCGAAATTACAAAATCCTGAAGTTCTAAAGTTCTAAATATCAAACCAACAACATTGAGATCTTGTATTCTCAAAATTAAGAAAAAAAAACATATAAAACTATGTTTTTGCAGGGGGACAAGCTCCCCTGCACTCCCCCAGACCCCCTGCACCTTAAATATACTAACTCCGAGATCGCTCTGCAGTGAAGAGAACAGTAATGGAGATTGCTAGACAGTGCGGAATGGTAACATTACTGTTCTCTTCACTGTAGCGCGATCTTGGAGATAATATAGCAATAACCCACGCCTGGGTGTGGGTAATGCTGGATTTACAACTGTGGGTAAATCCCGCATTATCCACACCCAGAAGTGGGTTATTGCTATTATACTATGACATTATTTAAGAAAATAAATAATTACTTTTCTTAAATAATGTCATTGTATAATGCCTCTTTGCTGCCCTTCCGCAGCTGTCTGGTATCCGCGGCAGTTCTGATGTACTGCGCATGCCTATGCAGTACATCAGAGCTGTGGCCAAAAGCAACGGAGAAAGCAAGATCTCCATTGCTTTTTACTGTTTCGCTATGTTAAATGGGTTTAACATAGCGAGACAGCTTTAAAATAAGCAACGGAGATGTCCGTTGATTATTTTAAAGCTGTCTAACTATGTTAAACCCATTTAACATAGCGAAACAGTAAAAAGCAATGGAGATCTTGCTTTCTCCGTTGCCTTTTTTTTTTAAACCTGCCTCGCTATGTTAAATGGGTTTAACATAGTGAGACAGCTTTAAAATAAGCAACGGAGATCTCCGTTGCTTATTTGAAAGCTGTCTCGCTATGTTAAACCCATTTAACATAGCGAGACAGGTTAAAAAAAAAAGCAATGGAGAAAGCAAGATCTCTGTTGCTTTTTACACACTGTGTCGCTATGTTAAAGGAGTTTAACATAGCGTGACAGCTTTAAAAAAAGCAACAGAGATCTCCATTGCTTTTTTTAAACCTCTGCCGCTATGTTAAACTCTTTTAACATAGCGAGACAGTGTTTTAAAATAGACTTATACTAATGGAAAAAGTCCGGGCGACCGGACCTTTTTCCATTAATATAAGTCGATTTACAATGTGCATGCTGGCCGATCAGCGTGCACGTTTTGGAATATTAATGGGGGGTCATGGTATAATATATTTTAGTTGCAGGGGTTGTGGGGTGCAGGGGGGCTTGCTACATGTTTTTATTTTTTTTTTCTATTTACTTTTTGAATTCGAAATTTCATAATGTCGAGATTCTGGGTTTGTTTTATGAATTTCAGGTTCCCATTCAGAAGCCTGAAACATCATAAGCCTGAAAATCAAAATCCTGAAACCAAAAGCCTGAAAATTCAGAATCCTGAAAACTCAAAATCCTGAAAGCCCAAAATCCTGAAAGACCAAAATCCTGAAACTCAAAATCCTGAAAACACAAAATAGACATACTGATGTCATTGTGGCTTTGCTATTGTTAGCCCTGTGGTGTTAGGTCATGCGTTGGGGTCAGGTAAGTGTGCGGTTGGTTTTATTTTAGGGTTAGGGCGGTTTAAGTGAGTTAGGGTTAGGCGCAGGTTAGGCATGTATGCAATAGTGACAAATATTGGGGTTAGGGGCGGTTTAAGTGAGTTAGGGTTAGGGCGCGGGTCAGGTGAGTGTGCGATAGTGACGGACCTTAGGGTTAGGGTCAGGGTCAGTTGGTAGATATTAGTGTCTTTATAGTGACATATTAGCATTATTTGTGTTTTCAGGATTTTGAGTTTCAGGATTTTGGTCTTTCAGGATTTTGGGCTTTCAGGATTTTGAGTTTTCAGGATTCTGAATTTTCAGGCTTTTGGTTTCAGGATTTTGATTTTCAGGCTTATGATGTTTCAGGCTTCTGAATGGGAACCGAATTTCAACATTATGGCATTTTGAAATTAAAAAGTAGACCTACATATACATATATATATATATATATATATATATATATATATATATATATATATATATATATATTATTGAAGTGACTCAAAAAGGCTCAAATATTTTTGCTTCAGAGAAATGGTTTTGACTTTGATTAGATTTTTTAAAGCATAGGTTATTGGGGTTAAGCTACTTTCCTAGAGTTTAATGCTAGTGCCTCATAGACTTCTGGAGTAACTTCATTATATTGGAGTTTCAAATGATCCACTAATATTTCCATCTTAATATTTAGAATTTCTGGAATTTTTTTTTTCTTTTTTTTTTTTGAGTTTTGCATGTAGCTCCTCCATTTCAGGATTTATGGGCCTATGACTGATTACCCAAGATTCCTTATTTATTTTTAAACTACAGCTTCTGTTGAGTTTAGGTTTGTGTGAAGAAGGCAATTATATGCATCCCATAGTATAAGCAGTGAAGAATCCAAGTCAGCATGCGCTTCAAAGAATTTTCTAGGTGAAATGTTTGAATTTTAAATCCAGGACCAACATGATTGGCGAAGGGGAGACTTTCTAGCTTTATAGTATCATGAACTGATAGTGAGCAAGGCACCGGGCAGAAAATATAGATATTAAGTGCAGTTGTAATTCACTAATTTCTCAGGGATGTGTAGTATATCCATGTAGATGTATTAAATCTGGGAAACAAAGTGTAAAGGATGGGCAATAAGGCATATATTATCCCAGCATTTAGTAGATCCATATCTTGCATCTATTTTGAATTTAGTCTGGAAAGATATGAGAGTTTTAAAGCCTTTGTTACACTGTAGATTTGAGTGGATTCTATGCAGTTAATATCATCACCCATTATTATGAGTCTCAATCATGCATTATCTTTTATATATTGTAAAATATGCCTTGCTTCCTCTGCTGGATGAAAATGTAGACAAATAATGGTCATCAAATAATGACTGTTCTTGATGAGTAGACTGGCTACTGACTCATCATTTATACATAAGATTTTTATTATCTGGTGGGACTTGAACTCCTGTTCCATTAATATTGCCACTCCATGCTTTTTACCTGAGGAATATACAAATAATGATACCAACCTTTAGATAGCTTCAAATTGCCATGACTAGAGAGATGGGTTTCCTTTAAGGCTATGTTGTCCGGCTTGTATAACTTAATCTGTGTAAACAACCCAAATCTTTAAATGGAGGAATGTCACCCATTAACATTTACTCTAAGACATTTCTTAATACTTAGATCAGAGAAGAAAAATAAGGCCAGGCAATTCATTTTCAAGGCTAATGCTTCAAAAGATTGCTACATTCGGTATTTTCTGCTCCTTCACTCCCTCCAGGAAATCAGGGATAGCCCCAAAACTATCATCTGGTGCAACATTTCTTAACAAACAGGTACTTCACATTTAAAATAGTTTGTTCCCTATTACCTTCAGCCCCCTCTTACCAGAGGATAGCCCCAAGGATTCCTACTCTCACCATTGTTGCTTTCAGACTTTATTGAAAAACTACCTTCTGACTTCCCTAACCTTTTTATCATTCTTTATTCAGATGACATGGCTATACTTTAATCCAGTCTCTCACATTCAGCTTTTCAATCAGCAGCATAAGTCTGACCTTCATTCCCTTCATTCATGGCTAAATAACCATAAGCTACTCCTAAACCTCTCCAAAACAAAAAGTATGATATTTGAACCATCACAAAAGGTGAAAACGTCCTAAAAATCTGAGCATCAGAGAGTTCAGTGGTTGCCCCCATAGAAACAACCACATCCTTTAAATACTTAGGTTACTGGCTAGACCAGTAACTTAACTTCCAAAGCCACATTTAAAACACAAGGAAAAAGACCAGTTATATTTTATTCTGGTCTTGGAAATAACTCCCTCTCTTTCCAGACCAGCTAAAGCTGCATTAGGTAGAAGAGTCCTCCTTTGATAAACTTGAATATGGACTCCCTATCATAGTCACGGCCTCTGAAAAAAACTAATTCACTCTACACTCAATTGAAAACTAAATCTACTTATACATTTCTAATCCACCCCTTCAGGAACACTAATGCACAACCCTCTCCAAAGCCAAATAGCTACCAGTCTGCTACAGACTTGAGCTACTCCTAGGGGCCTTTTCTTTTCAAACTTCTTAAACCAGGTACCTTCCCACCTCTTGCAGTAAAACACCATAATAAAACCATCCCCTACTACCTTCATAACCTCTCCCAATTAACTCCCTCACTCCAGACATCCCAAACTAAACTGCACTATACCAACCATTCCTTCTCTGTTTTTGCACTCAGACTCTGGCAATTCCTACCCCTTCACCTAAAAGAAGTCAGCTTCTTTCCCAACTTTCAGAGTACATCTCAAAAGACACCTCCATCAAAAATCTTACTGTAAATGTTTTTCCACTGGAGACACCATCTAATTCCCTCCTCACCTGCATTGCTTCTAATCCAACCCTTTGTTCCCACCTGCTGCCTTCCCTCTCATATTTATTACTAAAATGAATTAATGTTTCTCTACTCTGTTAATATCATTTTCATACTGTTACAATTGTCTATGTGATCCTCTTCCTCATATGAATTCTCCATATTTGTGAATTTGTTCTGTTTTATTTTTTTGTGCATTTCTTCACCTGGGCTGTGCCTGCATATGGTCTACTGTGATCAGTGTACTACCCTGGTAAACTAACTAACTAACTAACTAACTAACTAACTAACTAACTAACTAACTAACTAACTAACTAAACTAAATAAAAACTGCTTTGTTGAACATATTTACAGAATTTTGTTGTTACACCTAAAGCCCAGAAGATTAGATAGGGGAAAATCTAACGTCAGATGTAGAACAGATGACCCTGCTATTCTTTTAATGCATTAATTAATGATTACAGCAATTTTGACTTGAGACAAAAATAAATATTGAAAAGCATTTAACATTTGTCTATCAATTATATAACTTGTAAATAATATAAGAGTCCACAAGGTGACAAGGCAAGATGTGTTTTCATCTCTTGGCAACAGCATGAATCATGTTGTGTAAGAACGGGTCTAATTCAAAATCCCAATGCCCAGAGTATTGACATTTAAAATTCCGAGATTAAATCACAAAACCAGAGAAACTTGAACATCGGATTTTTATGAGGGTAAATATACACTTGGACAACATGCCCTTTTCTCCACTGTAGTGTGATCCCATAGTTGGTATAATAATTGGTGGGGTATGGGAGCACAGCCCCCCACATTGGGGTGTGGAGGGCATAGTCCCCCACCTAGGTGGGTTTACTTACATTGGCATCAGTTTCATATACTTATCCTCATAAAAATCTGATGTTTCAGTTTCCATGGTTTTGTGGTTTTCATCTCAGGAGTTTAAATGTCTATATTCTGGATGTCGGGATTTTGAAGTAGACCTGTAGAAACATGGTTTAGGTGACTTTTTAGAGAAGACACTGAACTACATGGATTCTCTAACATAAAAATAGAATAATTACAAAAACAATTCTACCAAGATATTTTACCTCATGTCGAACAACTTTTAAACAAGTAATAGTTTTAAACAGAATTCTTACCTGTCACTTCTAATTTTATAATGTATTAATTAAAGCAAATAAACTTTGTTTAACTGATGTATAAGATCAATTACATGACAATCTCCTTCCTCTGACATGGGTAACAATATGAACTAGATATAGATATTAAACTGCAATAGACATTTACCCATTTATTCATAACATTTATCTACTATTAACAAAAATAGTAGGATATAGCATTATTTGCATCTACAACTCAGATGTAAAATTATCAGTGTAGAGATACTGATGTGTGAATTATGTGGTAGAACACCCATTTGTATTAGCAAACCATCCACACAAGTAAAAAGAGTCATTCAGTCTATAATTCATATAAGAGAATACATGGAAACTTGAAAAGTTGTAAATAATCCCTGCTGTTGCATAGGGCTATTATTTCTGACATCTCAGCTAAGAGCAAACACCAAAAAGAGCCATCTGATATACTTTCAAGTAAACTGGGTATAAATTTCACCATTTGGATAATAATGCAGATCATCCACAAGCCATAAATTAAAAGTCCCCCGTCTATCTGCATGAACACCGAAATAAAGTAGTTAGGTCAACTCAAATACAGCAATGTTATAAATGGAGTGACAGTCATTGCAGTGCTTTAAGCAGCTGTGCTGATGGTACATTGGTCAAATTATTAGCAGCTTACATTAATTCCTTTATAAGGCTGCAATAAAAGCTTACAAGATACTCCAGATCACATGCATATACACATAGCCAGAACAAATGTTCGACCTGCATGATCTTTCAATGGAGATGACATCAATGACAATTAAACAAACATATGGACACTACAGTAATAATAATAACTATTTGTAAACAGGTAGACCCACAGGATGCACATTCCCTTTTCAGGGGTGACCCAGGAGCAATCCCTGGTTAAGTGGCTTGTTCAAGGTCATACTTCAGGCAAACAAGAGCTGAGGGAGTCAAACCTTCCACTGCAGGAACTAAAGCTGTGAACCTTAATCTCTGTGTCAACAGCCAGTACCTAAGTAGGTCAGATTAGGTTTTGCCCAAGTTCAAGTGGAACAAAGATAGATATACACACAGTATTTCCAGATGCAACTCTCTGCACCAAGCATAATTTCTCTTAAGAACAAACAGAGAACTCACTTTCATCCTGGTGCTGAGGTTCATCTCCCTCACCAGGCCCCAAATAAGACTCCAGACTGACCACAGTTGTAGAGTTGAGTCCTCAACCAAGTGTTCCAAGCCAAGTCCTTCAACACCTTCTGTGTGAAACCAGTGCTCTGTGTCCTTGCTCCAAGTAGTTCACACACACACACACACACACACACACACACACACACACACACACACACACACACACACACGCACACACGCACACACGCACACACGCACACACGCACACACACTCACACTTTGAGATTTGATTTTCACACACACACACACACACACACACACACACACACACACACACACACACACACACACACCTGGGAAAGGCTGGCACAGATTTATCAGCTATGGACCCTTGGCTCAGACTATAAGGTAGATACTGCCACCAGAATACTCCAAAGCCAGCTACTCTAAGGCCCTTATAAGGGTGCCTAATTATAATGAGTAAAATTAATACTAATACAAATGGTAGCATTTGATCAATCCAGCAAGGCTTTCAAGAGTGGCCACGGTGTCACCAAATAAATATAAGTACTCTCAAAGGTTAAAATATTCTCTAAAAGACCAGCCACAATGAAAAGTTTAAATATAGTTAATAATGAATAATAAAAGAACATGAAAGTACTAAACATCTATTTGCAATAAACACCAGAGTTTCAAGCATGGGAAATATTAAAAATAACACAGGTGGAAAGATTCATACATATACAGAAAAACAATAATTAAATAATCTCACTATATTTTTCCTGACTGATCTATAAAATTACTGTTCTCTAGTTCACTTAGTAGAGTAAGACAAGATGAAGTGGGTGAGTGATCCTTCTTTGTCAGGTTTCAAAAACAGGCAGCCCTGAGACTTCTGTCTCATCTAGTATTAAAACATAATTTCAGTACTGGATTACAGAATGACATCACATACATCTGGTCAACTGACTTCTGGTTCTCACACTACCCCCTTTACTAGAACCTGAACCAGAATCTAGCACATATGTGTCATAATACACAGTTTGCTAAGGTGTTATAGCATCTGGAAACTATAAAACCATTTCAAAAATGTCCAGCCTTCCATGTTAGCAATTAGTTTACCCTTGAGGACAATACAGTAGGATTCCTAGTCCTGGTTTTCACAGACATTTTGTCTATAGCTGCAATCAGGACTATAATATAAAATATTTATAGCCTAAACTGAGATTAACCATTTCTTTTCCAGTAGCCTCTGTTACAATACATTCATTTAAACAGTTACAATACAGTCTAACATATAGGTGTATTTCTTTTCTGTCCAGCAGGACCCATTGTTGTTACATTTTTTTAACACAAGCAAAGTTACAAATACATTTTAACACACACACATGTACAAATCAGTTTGATATACAAATGCCATATTATTCTTTACAAAACTCCTGCTAGCTATGTTAGCATATGTTACACATCCACTGCCCTGCTCCTGCTGGCATAGCTGGCAATACCTCACATCATCACAGTCACTTAACAGTGGTTCCATTCACTGTCTTGCTTCTGAGGAAGGAAGTTATTTCAATACGTTTCTAGGATTAGCTGTTGTTTAGCTTCCATTTTTTTAGGTAGCATAAGTCCTCAGATGTTCTTCAAGTACTAGCTACTGAAAAGAAAAGTGAGATTCTATATTAAAAATTTGCAGAAAGTAACATTTTTGCACAAATGAATTACAGTGTAGCTCATTTCTCTGAAGAGGAAAGTAGAATCCCATGGTTTGTAAATTTCTGATGGCTATTCCAACTTGAAGTTGACTGTATCTGCAAATATCAGCACATTTACACTGCTTCAAAGTATTATTTTGATAATTAGCCTTATGTGGTATAGTGCATCAGCTGTAGTTTATTGCACAAGCTAATTGCTCTTAGGGCAAACAGAAGGTATGATATCAAATACTGATATGTGTTAATGAACATGTATAATAACTATGTAGTGCATGGGTTGAAGTGATTATGCTCCGATATTAGGAAAAAGACAAACCAGTTTAGTGCCAGTTTGGTGCATGACTTGACATTAACAGTTGTTCAGTACCTCCTGCTAAAGTTGTTAGATTTGGGTCTAGTGCCAGGGAGTAAAATTTGCCAGTACTCAGCAAATGACATCAGCAGGAATGAAAGATTTGTTTCAGCTCATTGTCCATACCAGTAGCATGTCCCTGACTTTCTCAAATAAACTTAACTGCTAGAATAACAGGATGTGTTAGCATCCATTTTATGAAGGACATGAACTCTGAAATTCAAATGCATGTCATTAATTAGTGACTTCAAGCCTCAGTGGTTTGTCTGAAAAACAAAGATTTTTATGAGGAAAAGGTCAAAAATATGAAAGAAAAATAGGGAAATTCTGTGAAAATCTGGACTGTTGAGAGGCATGGAGATTGATATAAATATAACTGCCTTTCTGACAGTGCCTGCTAAGTGTTTTATGGCTTTGAAAGCTGGCAAAACACTTCTTGATTTTTTCTTATAACCAGTAGTACATGGAGCAGCTAAAGCTCCATATACTACAAAGAATTATAATTGTGTCACTGATCATAACCTTAAATTATGTGTTCTCAACATGGATGCCAAGATTCACCTCAAGAGCAAGAATCTTGGCATCCATGTCGAGAACACATAATAAGCAGATTATGATCGGCAACATGATCATAATCCTCTGTGTAGTGCATGGAACACCCTGATTATGCTCAAAAATGTCAAAATTATATCCTGGTTCAGTGATGCTATAGCACGAGACTTGACCTTAACAATGCTTAGAGTGGTGCTTAACATTTGATAAGCACCCCCTGCACATTGTTAAGGTTGGGTCTGCACTAAAAGCAGAAACATTGACCAGTAAATAGCAAGAGCAGGCCATGAAATAGCTTTTCTTCAACTCCCATACCCACCTGCTGTCTGCTAAAGTACACATGCATTTTGAATTACACTGCTTCCCTTACACAGGGAATGCTTAAGGACATTAACCACTTCCCCATTGCTTTATTGGCTGTTAAAGTCAGAACAACACAATGCATTTTCTTTTTAAATATACTTCTTGACTAACCTCAAACGAAGAAAAAAAACAACAGATGACACAATGAAGAAAAAAAACACTCCAAACCACAGAAATATCATTGTAAGCGCTTTCGCTTACTCAGAATAGGCAAACTTCATCATACAAATCACTTCCAATAATAAAATCCTTATATAGAAAAACTTAATTGACATCACCATAGGAATTAAAAAAACAAAACATTTAAAAGTGCAATGCCCCAAAAAGTAAATATATATGATAATGCTGATTGTAACCCCTAAAAAGTAATTATTTCACAACATTTTAAATATGTACAATCTAAGTATAAACTCATATTAATGGTTAGGTGCATATATAAATACAACCATAAATAAAGTAGCATTATCTCATTAATGCTTTCATTTTTAAAATGCTTCCAATAGATACGGAATCATTTAAGCCAGGGAAAGCCAAGGCATTCAATTTTAATTGCCACATTAATTCCTTTTCATCCAATTTTAATGAAAAAGGCCCACCCCTTGCATTTTCATATACTTTGTCAATAACAGTAAATTCGAACCTATGGTTAGGGTGAGTACTAATGTGTTTGGCCAAAGCATTATTTAAATTTAATTTTTCAATGGCATACAAGTGTTCGTAAATTCTATTCTTAAGGGGTCTCTCAGTTTTGCCAACATAAAAGGCATTGCATAAAATACAGGTACTGAGGTAAACCACCCCCCTAGAATTACAATTGAATTTACCCATTATATTGTATTTCTTGCCTGAAATGCAAAAAGAGTTTCTAACATTAATATGTTTGCACCACTTACAGGCTTCACATTTGAACATACCATTATAAGGTAGATATAGGTTCGCAGTCTGATTCTCCAAAAGACATTTAATGTTTCTACCTCTCCTAAAAAACACTTTTAGATAATCACCAATACATTTTTGGATAGTGTGATCCTCAGTTAGGAAACACCAATTCTTAACAAGAATAGCTCTTACTGTTAGGGCATCCAAAGAAAATGTTGTGGTGAAGCTCAATTTCTCATTAGTCAAATTTAAAGGATTAATCTCATTAAATCCGGCTGTAGAACAAGGGTTCACCTCTCCATGATTATATGATGTAGGCACCCCAAGATCTGTATAAGAATCATCTAAACCTGTTTCAAGGACCAAAGACTCAGCCATTGCCATATTATTCAGAAGTGGGGTAAACCAACCATTCAACCTTTTCCGGTGAACTTCCTCTATTAGTTCAATCAACCACACACTACGGTAGCCACGTTTAATAAACATTTCCCTCAGATTGTCACATTCCTCTAAAAAGTCAAATTCTAGAGAAACCATTCTAGCCACCCGAACAAGTTGCCCCTTTACCACAGCCCTTTTCTGGAATTGGGGGTGGCAACTAGTCTAATGAAGGAAGGCGTTAGAATATATAGATTTTCTAAATATTTTTGAAATAAACCTACAATTGGGAACATCTTTAATCAAACTGACATCCAAATAGGATATTTTTTCAGTTTGGAATTCCCAAGTAAATTTGAAAAATTCAGTGTACTTAGTAATATCCTGAATAAACAAATCAGCCGAAAGTTGGTCTCCTTTCCAAAGAATAAAAATATCGTCCAAAAAACAGGTGTACCAAATTGCTTTTTGTTGAAATTCAACATTCTTAAACAAGAAGTTTTTCTCCCAAAAAGCCATAACTGTATTAGCAAAGGTACCCCCACATGGAGAACCCATGGCAACACCCGTTTTTTTGTAGATAGAATTCTTGGTCAAACATAAAATAATTATTTTTAAGGACTAATTCCAATAAGTCAATAATCAAATCAATGTTGCCACCGTCCATTCGTTTCTCCAACAAAAACTCCCTCACCCAATCACAGCCGATGTCTTGTGGTATCACCGTGTATAAATCATGGACATCAATCATGAGGAAGTTTAACTCTTCAGAGAAAGTAAAATTATTGATGCTTTCCAAAAAAGCCCAAGAATCCCTACAAATCTGGGATTCATCACTAAGGGCTAGTTTCAATTTGCTATCAACAAATTTGGCACAGCCATACATTATGGACTGCCTACCATCTACAATGAGATGAAGGGGGGGGGTCCCTAAGATATTTATGTATTTTAGGCAGCCCAAAAATCACAGGTGTCATTGGATAACTAATACAAAGATAGTTGTAAATGTCAACATCAATGCTACCATCAATAAAAAGGTAATTGATAAACCCTTTAAATTGTTGGTATGCCCCATTTATTTCATTTCTTGAAACCTTGGCATAAGCTTCACTTAAAAAAGGGTTCTCATTTTATCAATATATGTTTCATTATTCATGAAAACCAACCCACCACTTTTATCTGGTTTGATAACCCGGATATTCACAAAGCTCAAGGTCTTAAGTGCATCATTCTCATCCTTAGATAGATTACCATTTTGGGTTTTATGGAAAGCCTTGTTACTGAAAGTTGTCCTAAAATCATTAGAATAAACCTTCTCAAACAATAGTATGGAAGGGTGCAATGTAGGATTGAACACACTAGCAATTCTAAATTCATTGACAATACTAGAATTATTGCCAAAGAGAACATGCAAATTCAATTTCCTGGTGTAAATTTTCAAATCAACCAAAGTTCTGGCCAAATCCCCCCTAAAAGTGAGCACAAAGGTAAACCCTTTTAACTAAACTTCAATCAATAAAGGGGAAGGCACAAATGAAGAATAGTTATATATTTTAAAATCATTTGTGCCGTTAACCAAAACTTCAACTGGCGTGTCAAAATCAACAATAGGTATGTCCATTATGTCCATATTAGGACCTACCTCCTTTTTCATTAAAACTGGATGAAAAGGAATTAATGTGGCAATTAAAATTGAATGCCTTGGCTTTCCCTGGCTTAAATGATTCTGTATTTATTGGAAACATTTTAAAAATAAAAGCATTAATGAGATAATGCTATTTTATTTATGGTTGTATTTATATATGCACCTAACCATTAATATGAGTTTATACTTAAATTGTACATATTTAAAATCTTGTGAAATAAGTACTTTTTAGGGTTTACAATCAGCATTATCATATATATTTACTTTTTGGGACATTGCCCTTTTAAATGTTTTGTTTGTTTTAATTGCTATGGTGATGTCAATTAAGTTTTTCTATATAAGAATTTTATTATTGGAAGTGATTTGTCTGATTAAGTTTGCCTATTCTGAGTAAACAAAAGCTCTTACGATAATATTTCTGTGGTTTGGAGTGTTTTTTCGTCATTGTGTCATACTTTTTGACTAACTAGTAATACATGGTGAAGCTAAATGCAATACACTACAAAGGATTGGAATTACATATCCAATCATAATGAAGAATTATGTGTTCTTGACATGGATAACAAGATTTAGCTCTCGAGCTTCCCTCTTTAGGTGAACTTCTTGGCATCCATATCTAAAACATATAATACGCTTATTACTCGGTCATAATCTTCTACAATATGTTTTAACACAAAATGTATTCTCCATTTTGAAAAGAAGTAAAATACCCCTAAATTAAACAGAGCATAATGCAACATGCAATGCTCCTAATGCTATATGCAGCTGCAAAACACTGCAGTCAGTATCAGTGTATAACATATCACATATTGACCTCTCTTTACGAGTTCTTAATAATGCATTCAGAGAATTATAAAAATATACTTAGGTATACAATTTAAGGCTGTGATTTAACTCTTAGTGATTTAACTGAAGCTGAATTCTAAATTTGCACGTTGCCACCTCAGTAGAGGAAGTTTAGATCATAGTATTTTTCCAGAAATAGGTATACCATTTCTGTGGAAGTATGTATTTTTATCTGATGTAACAAAAGCTCATAAAGTATATATTCTGCACATCTGTTGCATTTACCACCCATTAGCCAAACATGTTTAGTTGCAAGATATCAAAATACACGTGATTAAGAATGCAAACCCGATCTTTGAGTACAGGGTAGGAGGGAGTAACAACAGCAACTCGCCACTTCATTGTATAAGCTAGTATTGTACAGTATTCCTAGAGCATGATTTTTCAGAAGTCATATTAAAGTATCTATTACATGTTTTGGATATAATAAAAGAATGGAAATGAAGAAAGTTGAAATTCACTTTGACTTTCCCTAGCATCTTAAAGCTGTTCTCAGATAGAACAATATTGACATTTGAGAGTCCAGATGAATTGTCCAGGAAGATAAAAGAACTACCTGTGAAAGTATTTCAATTTCAAGTGGAAAATGGGGTAAAGGAACAGTTAAACTGAGAGATGTTGATATTTCTGGAGAAATACAGGATGTCTGGGAAGAAAAATCAGATTTGAATGAGAAAAGATGCCTCTTAAGATCGGTGCTACCTGGAATAAGATAGCTAGACAGACTTCAATCCAGTCAATCAATCAATCAATCAATCAATAAAGCAAGCATTGTATTGTCATTGTATAAAACAATGAAATTATTTTTATGCCAATCATAGGTGCATTCAATAGTTAAAAGTAACACTTAACATCAAGAATAACATATAAATCATACAAATACATCACATCACATACTCTAAAAATACCATATCCAGTCTTAGACAATCAAAATAGCCAAATAAACAGTTATATCTGATATACCACAACCTAAATCATTATTGAACTTATTAATACATAGCATACTATGCAATGTATTGACGTATCTTAATATATTACACATTATCAACCTAAATCATTATTGCATGTGTTAATATATAGCATACCATGCAATGCATTATCTTATGTTAATATATTGCACATTATCAACCATACAGTGAACATATTCAGCTAATAATTATCTCAGACTGTGAATATTCAACATTGAAAAGATTTATGTCAGCTGGAAAAAATCTATTTTCAATCTATTTGTACGTGTATAAATTGATCTAAGGCATCTATCTGATGGTAGAAGCTTAAACAAAATATTTCCTTCCAGGATGAGTATTATCCTATTAATATTTTAGCCCTTCTCACACAGTGGGCTTTATACAAATATTCAAGTGATGGTAGCTCAGCTGCAGTAATAACTTCTGCTGTTATTACGACCTATTGCAGAACTTTTATCACTGCCTTGGTACATCTGTTTTACCAAGACGTCATATAGTAAGTCAGGATACTCTCTATTGTACATCTCTAAAAAAATTAATCAACAGCCTCTGGGGAAGATTAAATCTCCTTAATTGGTTCAAGAAATAAAGGTGATGTTGTGCTTTGCCCAATACATCCAAGATATTATCAGTCTAGGACAGATCCTCTGTGATAGCAACTCCCAGAAACTAGAAATGCTCTCCACAACCTCTGCATTAATTAATAACGGACTATGATTAATCTTTTTTGTGATCCTGAAATCCATAGTAACTTTGTTAGTCATTTTGGTATTTAAGATTAAATTATTAGTGACATGCCATGTTGCCAGGTTCTGTATCTCCTACCTATATGCAACTTCATCATTATTTGATATCAACCCAATGATAGTCATATCATCTGTGAATTTACTAATAGCATTTGATTCATGCATAGGTAGACAATCATGAGTAAACACCGCATAAAGGAGGGAATCAGTACATAACCCTGTGGCATACCTGTGCTCAGGGTAAGAATGGAAGATATGTGCTTGTTCAACCTGACAGACTGAGGACAATTACTAAGGAAGTCCAATAACCAACCACATATGGAGAGAGCAAGTCCTACAGCTATTAATTTGATGATCAACTGATTTGGTGCAATAGTATTAAATGCTAAGCTATAATTAACAAAAAGCATTCTAACATGGGTTAGACTTCTCCAAATGTGACAGGGCAACATGCAAAACCAAACATATAACATCTTCAGTCGTTGTGTTTATCCGATAAGCAAACTGATGTCGATCTAATACAACTGGAATGAAAGCTTTAGTATAAGCAATTACCAGTTGTTCAAAACACTTTGCAATGACAGAGGTGAGAGCAACTGGATGATAATCTTTAATACAAGTTATCCTAGGTTTCTTTGGTACCAGCACAATGGTCATGATTGCAGTCACAATGGGACTACACTTAAAGAAAGAAAAAGATTAAATATATGTGTAAATACCTTTGCCACCTGGTCAGCATAGGCCTGAATCACATGACCTTGTATACTATCAAGGCCTGCTGCTTTCCTTATGTTGATGTTTTTAAATACCTGCCTCATGTTTTGCACATGCAGAACCAAATATTGAAAATCTAGAGTCAGATTTATACTGACTGACAGTTATTATCCTTGTCAAACCATGCAAGGAAACCATTGAGCTCCTCTGCTAAGTTGGCATCCTTATCAACCAACTTAAACTGTATGTCACATTTTTTTTATAATCTGTAATTGACTGAATACCTTCTCACATCCTCTATGAATTTGAATTACTATCAAAGTCCTCCTCAATCTGTTTGTACTTAAGTTTTGCTAATATAATACCTCTCTTAATATTAGCTCTAGCAGCACTATAAACTGAGGTATCATGTAATTTTAAAGACAATCCCCCAGATTTACTAAATTTCTGTGCAGGACTAGTTTAGTCCTGCATGGAAGCGCCTGTTTAGGAGCAGGACGGCAGCGTGACATGCATAGTAATGAAGGCATGCTGGCCAAGCTACTAGGCTCACATGGAGCATGTACAAGTACAGGGGGTGTGTCTGAGAGCAGAGCTCTCAGAATAATCACGCCCCTGCAATGTTGAACAGCAGAAGATGTTAAGAAATAAGTGAGATCATTCACAGGTGTCCCCATATCCCCACCAACAGACCCCAACATGTACAAAAGCCAAAGAACATATAAATTAAAAGAAGAAACCCATCTATAGCTTTAAAACACCGATCAAAGCTAACCGTAGGTGCACAGGTGTGCCCATCGCTTAGCTACGGTTAATGTAGCTGAAATAGCAAAAGGAGGATAAAAAGCAGGATATGTGCAAAGGAAGCAGTATAGCAATATTGTAGTGGGCAGAGTGTTCACCTCACGAACAGTTAATTCCGGTTCGAGTCCCACAGCAGTACATTCCATTTCCATGTCAAAGCGCTGTTATGATCAATATATTTAATTGTATAACCTAATAAATAACATATATGTGTGAACTGGAGTAGTAAGCAGTGTAATGAATGATAACCCCATACACTTACCAAATTCACCACCTATGACTGTCAAAAATAGATCAGTAGTAAGGATAAATAAGCACGACTAAGGAGATTCAGGTCTGTTTGCATGACGGGAAGCAGTGCATATACAGAGTAAGCAATAGTGAGGCTAACCATGTGTAAGCAGATGTCACCAGAAGTTAGCAGTGCTTACCGTTGTGCAAACCCGCTAACAACTGAGTAAAAGTGCTTCAACCACTCCGTATCCAATGGGCCTCGTTTTGGCCAGCAACAAACTAAAAAGTCCCGGAAAGGCTCAAACCCAGGAGCCTGCACACCATAGGGAATGTGACTTACCACTAAGCCACCATAGACATACCTAATCCTGATGTTTCCACAAACATAACATCCAGAAATACCATTCAACATTACAGGACATGTAGCTAAATATGTAGCTGTATGTGTGTGTGTGTGTGTGTGTGTGTGTGTGTGTGTGTGTGTGTATGTATATATATCTAACTATATAGATATATACCTCTCCCTCTTTGTATTACATATGTATGTATATATATATATATATATATATATATATATATATATATAAATAGATATATATATAGATATATATATATATATATAAATATCCACACACACACACACATATATATATATATATATATATATATATATATATATATATATATATATACAGACATCCATACATCTATATGTCGGATATATATATATATATATATATACATACAGCAATATATATATATATATATATATATATATATATATATATATATATATATATATATATAAATATCCACACACACACACACACACATATATATATATATATATATATATATATATATATATATATATATATACACAGACATCCATACATCTATATGTCGGATATATATATATATATACAGCAATATATATATATATATATATATATATATATATATATATATGTATACATATGTGTGTGTGTGTGTATACAGATATATATCTATGATATGAGACAGCACATAAGAATGACATATATGACCACAGGCACCACCAATGGGGGTGAGGGGTCTCGATCAACACACGTGTAACACGTACCAATATCTCCCCCCACAGCAAAACAGGTTAAACTTACAAACACACAAAGTAAACAAACCACTGCTTACCCAACCACAGGCAGGATACTACCAGTAGGAGAAACATTGTGGACATGCTAAGTCTAATCTACAAACAAAGACAGGAATGTCCCTTGTGGGACAACCCAAAAATTCTAGGATTTTTGGATTTCCGCCATTAGGCAGATGCATCAAGGAAGGGTGCATATGTACCCAGACTACAAGGTTAGGAAAGCCTGATGATCCATGGGTCGAGACAACATACATGATGGGTCCCAAGAAGTGGAGAGTGGGCAGTGTGTAGTGGTGTGGTTAGACCCGACCTGCACCCAGAGAAAGGATGAGTGCTGCAGAGGAGGAGCAGGGGGAGGGGAGGGGCTATGGGTATGAAATTATAGGTCGAGGCGTGTAGGTGTTGGATGGAATGGTTCTAATCAGACTGCCTTGTGGATGTAAGCAACAGTGTGAACTGGGCAGAGAAGTCACCTAATGAGCAGCCATTCCTGGTACGAGTCCCACTGCAGCACAGTCTATTTTAGATGCAAAGCACATCATAACCAATTTAGTTGGTGCAAAACCCACTAAATAACACCAAATAACATGTTTGCAGCTCCCTACTGTAGGCATGTAATCCATTCTAATTGGCATCACAACTTATTATTGTTGCCCTCGTCACCACTCAGGGGTGTGAGTGTCCAAATCTACCTCCAAATTCAGTGTATATGCACAGCTGTTGCTGTAGAAGAAATGGCTATCTGTGGACCTTCCCTTCAGCCTTCCTGCACATCTCTGGCTATGTCCCCTACTGTCTTTCCCTCTTTGTGCCCCTTTAACACCACTTACCTATCAGACCCTTTTTCTTTCCTTTTGAATGTTTAAAGTTACAATTAGGTGACACCTTCTTCCCCAACTATATTGGCATAATCTGGAACTCACTACCCACATCTCTTACCTCAGCTGTCTCAAAGGACATATTTAAAAAACACTTGAAGGAACACCTCAAGCACACATGGATCTGCACATGCTCACCACCTGGCTAAATCCCTCCCTTATACTCTATACCCCTACATCAACTACTGAAACTAACACCTCTTTTTCCTGCCTCACATACATATCCCAACATCCTTTAAACCTCTCCTATTACTCCCCTACCAATTATTCCCACAACTTCATATAGAGTTACAATGTCTCCCCCTCTACCTATCTACCTACCTTCTCCTTCACTATTCACTTCTGCTCTACCACACAAGTATGGAATAACTAAATCTTAACCTGAATACTTGAGTGTATTCTATCCACAACTGTGAAAATGGAATCTAACGTCACCTTAAACTGACCTGTGTCAACCGTCATACCTGACATGTAAACTTGAACTGAGCATGAATAATACCTACATGTTAACTTAAACTAAGCATGAATAATATGTTACTTTGCTATGTTAAGTCTGTCACCCTCTATGAATTTGAACACCTCTGTATTACTTGTAATGATTAGCTGAGTCTTACTGTTGAGCTTTTCTCCCTGGGCCTCCGCTAAAAATGGACAAGCATCCAGTCGGAGTTTCCCGGTCAATGAATGTAAAATAAATAAATAAAGTAGCATGGGGGTAAGCGGGAGTAAGCACATTTAAGCAGCAGTAAGTGGGTTTAAGCCTGTTTGCGCAGCGGTAAGCAATGCCTACACTGGTTAAGCAACTCTGAAGCTAACACCCTGTAAGCAAATGTAATGGCAGGTTAGCAGTGCTGACCTCAGTGCAAAACCGCTAACAACTGACTAAATGTGCCTTAACCAGTCTGTATCCAACGGCCCATGTTCTACCCAGCAACAAAATAAACAGCCTCTGCTAGGCTTGAACACAGAGCCCCACACACCATAGGCAAAGTCATTTACCACTAAGCCATGTCATATATGTGTAATCCTAATGTATTCAAAACATATCAACCAGCCCAGTCATTCAACAGTACAGAGAATGTATTCCAACATGTAAATGATTTTGTGTGAGTAAATATAGTAATATCTAAACAGATACAACATATCAATAGATGTAGATATCTACATATATATATATATATATATATATATATATATATATATATATATATATATATATATATATATCCATAGAAATATATACACACATATATATATATATATATATATATATATATATATATATATATATATATATAGCCACACATCTGTAGATAGCAATGGTAGATTGACAGATACAAATATGTCCACATGCACCGTTAATGAGGTTAGGATGCCCCAAAAAATATACGTCATGTACGAATAGGCATACTCCCCCCCACAGCCAAACACGTCCACCCTGCAATACACTAAAATGTAACAGATCACATAAGCAGGACCTGACATGACATGCGCAACATGTAAACAGTACTACAACTCACCTGTATGATGTCAGGCTGGTATTAGTAACATATCATGCAGTACAGTGTGGCTCCCATAGGAAAAGTAAAATATGAAAGCTGTCAACATCCCCGGGGTACATATACACAGACACATATATATGCAGATACAGATATATATCTATATCTATATATATATATATATATATATATATATATATATAGCTATATCTATATATATATCTATATATATATATATATATATATATATATATATATATATATATATATATATATATACATGTGACTACACAGACACACACACAGATATGTACAGTAAGATACATATGTAGAAGGTGCACACAATATGGAACAGCCACTATGCATACAGTTAACACCTTAACAACTGGACACTGTATGGGCCACCCATACAAATGATAATCGTTGCCTGCAACATATGCCCACAGAGAGGTCATAGGATAAAACACCACACACAGATTTGCAGAAATGGATAACCTTTATTTGTGCACTATTACAGTTGTATATGCCATGTATTATAGCTGTTCAGACACTGACATCCATATAAACAGAGTAATGCAACTGTGAAACAGTTATACTAATACAGTAGTCTGGAAAGGTTCACAACTGTTGCTGTCCAGGCCAAGCCCTAAAAATTGTACAATAGTAAAGACAGACTGGGCCACAGGATACCAAACTATCAACACTAAGTAATGCAGGTGTATGGCCCAGCAGCCTCTATCTACACTCTGTACAAAATCACTAGGTGGTAAAGATGTCAGTTGACCAAATGGGATGTAACTGTTATATAACTAGGCATAACAGACACCATCACAAGCACACTGACAAACAGAACAGTCGGTATGGCAGGAGGCAGTAGGCCTGCATTAACCCAATTTATGTAAGTAGTGTAAATATAGGTGAAGTGTATGTTACTGTACATCCAGATACCTTAAGGCAGCGCATCCCTGATACCCCACATTTTGTAACAGCCTAGGGTATTTATGGTGCATCCCCCCTAGACTCAATAATACAGGCCCATATACCCCTGTTACATACACTTGCCTCTGGATTGCATAAGGGCACACATGTATTGTGTAGGTGAAGCCCACACATATATGGCCTCAGCCCCACAGTATGTGTGGGGGATACAACAGTAGTGGACTGGTGGCAGCAATGGCAGTGTGATATTCTCACAGCCCACTACAGAGCAACCCCTGACAGCATGTCATATGTGCAAAGCTTGGTATGTATGTGGAGGACAGAGGCTGGTACACAGGCCCATATGTGGACAACTGTTGCCATACACTAAGCAAGTCGCTGGTGTTACAGGATAGTTTGCAACGTACCCTTAGTCAGGGAATTGAGGTTAGAAACATAAATGGATGTAGCCATGTACTGATAGCACTCAACACACACACACACTGCCAGTGAAATATCTGACACAGCACCTGTGTGGTGGACAGACAAAACATGATAGGCACACCTCTGGACACCAAGAGGAAAGGCCCACAGTTGAGAGCTATGCAGACAGACTACATTCCAAGGTAAACGAGTATGTACACACACACCCTGTAATAGCAGTACTATACAAAGCATAACACAACTCTACTCACACTCTGTCTGCAGTTCTGGAACCTCCTACAAATATGTGGCTGCCCTGAGTATGCTAGTTCTCCTGTAAGAGGTATTGCTATCTGCTGTCTGTAACACTGATGTCCATACACAGGAAGGATGTCCATCACACAGGAAAGGTAAAGGGACCACACCCACATGATGTGGGGATTTATAGTAGGTGGTTGCCATGACAGTGGTAATTGGAAGTACTACACAGCAAGCTGCATGCAGTTAGCAAGTGGAGGACACTGATTGGTGCAGAGGCCACCACCTGATCATGACCATCACTTACAAAACACAAGTTGCTGCCTAGCAAAGCATGTGTACATCCCACATCCACCAGAGAGGTTGTGGGTGGGACAGACAGAGACAACGTATGTCAGGGAAGGTGTGGGTGAGTAAAATGTAAGCATGTTTGTGTCACACACCTACCGGTATGGGGTTTCAAACACCTGACTGCTATGCATAGCTATCACATGAGTATGCAGTTATTGCATGCGCCACATAGCTTACATGTTGGTGAGCTGTCCAGACGTATATGTGCTGGTGAGTGACATCTGCAACACTGTTGTGATACAGTAGGTGTAGCACACGAGCCTGTCCTCGTGAACAGGTGTCAGCGTCAACACAGACACACTCTGTAAGGGACACATACACATTGCCATGCTTGGCAGGGTAATGAATACATTTCCTAACCAGTTACCTTTCCACAATACAGTAATGCATAAGTATGAATTGGCCCACAGGGGTTATCCTGGGGTTCTATGGTCATCGGGTATGTGACTGTGTCTGACATTAGACAGCATGCTTCAGTGTGCCACCGGGGGTGGTACTGGGTGTGAATGTGGTCGGAAGCATCATACACTACACACACCGACACAGGGTGCTAGTACCGGCGTGCATGTGTGCATTGCTTCATGGGTGTGTAGTGGTTGACGGTGCCAGATGGCTGTACAAGGCTAGGTGAGGGGTATATCTTTGCATCAGGCCACATGAGAATGGTGTGCATTATGGCTAAGGGGTGCAGTGTCCAGAATAGACCACACAGGGTGGTATAGTATTCACCATCCAGACTCCTGGGTTACTATTGTGCATGGCCAGTGCTGTGCAATGCTTGGCATGTATGTGTTCTATACGCCATGACATGGACGATGTTTGGGATGTGCACACGTCCCACATTCATGTACAGTGGCATGTGGAAGTGTACCTGGTTTGTCTGGCCCATGTTGTGTACACAGAATGTTATCATCAGATGTGACAGTCCCACCCTCATGTAGTGGGGCAAGGTAATGGACAGCTGGTTGACCCTGCACCTACATTGGTAGCATTCTACAGGTATTCACTGGTGTCAGTGACATCTGTCCATACAGGGCATGTGTGTAAGACATGGTATGTCCTTTGCGGATCACATTTGATGGAACTACAGCTGTCGCAGGCATCCAGTGGGAAACATACTGTAGGTGCACTGTCTGCAATTAGGCGCCTTTCATGCTGCTGGACAGGGTGCCATGGCCTCTGTAGGCCACTGCATTCCCATCATTGTTACTATTAGTCACCAATATGCAGTGTACTACACACATCTTGGCTGTTGCCCCACCATGTGTGTGTGTATGAGACATGGGTTGAGAGTGTGCTCTAGGTAATACTGGGGTTGCTAACTACAATTGCCTGACCTTGTTGTCACATGTATGGGTATTGATATGCACCCCAGTCTCTCAGCTGTTTCACAGCTGCTTTCCCTGTACAGTGGACATTGTAATATGTACTAGGGCCACCATATAAGAAAATTGCAAAATCCGCTATACATTGGGCCCAGGTGTCACACACACACACCCTCCTCCACAAAGGTTACAAGGTACAAACACACACACCTGTCATGTCCAAGAGTAGAACCTCTACCTAACTAGTTTATTACACTACAGCACTATGCAGTTATAGCATGGGCCACAGTGATTTCTGCAGTACTCTTTTCCCAAAGGTGTATATCACATTGGCTGACATCAGCAGGATTGCCAAAGTAGGGAATTTGACATGTACTGAGTGTGATTAGCCTAAAATGTATTGCTCCCTACACAGACAGTGGAACACACACAAAACATCCAGAATTGCCATGGGTAGGTATAGAACCCTACCAGGGTTCTGAATCACACTACAGCAGTACGCAGTTATGGCAAGCGCTACAGCGATTACTGGGCTACAATCTTCCCAGAGGTGTATTTTGGGGTGGATGACATCAGCAGCCTTTCCAAGGAAGAGCACTTAAATTGTAGGGGGTGTGCCTACCCTAAAAAGCATTCCTTTCCACACAGACAGCCACACACACATTTGCCAAGGCTGGGTTAGATCTCCTACTTAAGTAGTTTATCACACTACAGCAGTACACAGTTACAGTATGTGCCACAGAGATTACTGGCCTATCACTTCCCCAAAAGTGCATTTCACAGTTGATGACATCAGCACACTTGTCAAAGTGGACCATTGGAGGTTGTAGTGTCTGTGAATGGACTCAAATGAATAGCTCCCTACACTGACAAAGGAACACACACATACATCCACACTTGACATGTCAGGAAATAGAACTCCTACTTAACTAGTTGATCACACTACAGCAATATGCAGTTAGAGGATGTGCTACAGATATTACTGGGCTACAGATTCCCAGAGGTGTATTACTAGATGGATGACATCAGCTGCCTTGCAAATGTGCATTTGGATTGTGGGGAGTGTGGCTAGCCTAAAATGGCATTGTTCTATATACACACACACAGACACACACATAATTGCCATACCTGGCAATAGAACTCCATGCACACTACAGAGTTTATTGGACCACAGCTTCCCAGAGGTGTATTACTAGGTGGATGACATCAGCTGCCTTGCAAAGGATAAACATTTGGATTTTGGGGAGTGTGGCTAGCCTAAAAAGTATTGCTTTATACACAGACAGACAGACACACACACACAAACACACACACAGTTGCCATGTCTGGGAATAAAATTCCTACCTAACTAGTGTATCACACTACAGCAGTAAGCAGTTACAGGACGCGCTATGGAGATTAATGGGCTACAGCTTCCCAGAGGTGTATTTCTAGGTAGATAACATCAGCTGCCTTGCAAAGGATGAGAATTTGGATTGTGGGGAGTGTGGCTAGCCTAAAAAGCATTGCTCTTTACAAAGGCAGACAGACACACACAGTTGCCATGTCTGGGGATAGAACTCCTACCTAACTAGTTTATTACACCGGTACGCAGTTACAAGATGCGCTATGGAGATTACTGGGCTACAGCTTCCCAGAGGTGTATTTCTAGGTGGATGACATCAGCAACCTTGCCTAAGTTGTGCATTTAAATTGTTGGGATTGTGACTACCCTTAACAGCATTGCTCTCTACACAGTCAGATAGACATGCACACAAACACAGTTGCCATGTCTGGGATTCAAAGTCCTAGCTAACTAGCTTAGCATGCTACAACAGTAGGCAGTTATGGGATGCACCACGGAGATTACTAGGCTGCAACTATCCCAAAGGTGTATTTCACATTGGATGCCCTCAACGGGCTTGTCATAGTAGGGCTATGGGGAGGGCAGTGTGTGTGCATGGGCAATTACCCATTCATGTAGGGGTTGACACGCCACATGCGGACACAAACAGGGTCATATTTCACAGGTACATGTATACATTTGCTAGATAACTACTTCCTTGTACAGTCAGGTTGCACAGCTGGTACATGCACCACATGGTCTGTAATGCTGACAGATACTGGTAGCTAGTATCTGCAGTGAGTGACATCTGCACATCATATGTTTGGGGCTCTTTGGCTGTGTGCTGGGTGGAACAGGCCTGGATGGCTCCTTGTCACAGTCATCCTTTTCCACACATCTATGTCCGTCTACCTTTGGCTTATTATGGTGTGTTGTCCTAACATATATATCTGTATTGCTATCCACTGTCTGTGCAAGGCATGAGTGGTGCATATTGACGGGTGTCTGCACAAACAACTGCAACTGCCAGATATGTCTGGTCCACTGGTGTTTGCAGACATGGCCGTCGTGTGTTTAAGTGTGTGAGCATGCCCAGTATGATCTTTCAGTATGCTGTTACCTTATATTGCCTTCATTTCTCTAAGTGTATGAGCATGCCTAGTATGGGCGTCTGTATTGCATGTGTGGGTCAGGTCTGGGTAGTTTGTACTGCAGTGCTGACCTTTGTGTTGTACACTGACAGGTAGCATGCTGTCTCTGCAGGGTATCCATCGATCATTTGGCATTGACCATTACTACATTTCTGCATAGCGGGGGGGGGGGGGCACATGACTGTTTCTACAGCTGTACACAGGATTGTGAGGGGCACACCTGACTGTTACTATAGTTATATGTAAGTTGGGGGGAGGGCACACCTGACTATTTCTACATTTCTACACAGGATTGGGGGGGCACACCTGACTGTTACTATATGTCTACGTAGGATGGGGGGGGGGGACCTGACACTTGTACACATTTGCTGGGACTGTACTGGTATGTTGGGTACTCCATTTCAGTCTGTAGTCTTGCCTATCATGCTGGCTAGAAGCATACCATTGTACTACAGATCATGGCTTTGGTTGCCCTACATATTATTGTCTGACTTCCTACCCTTCAGAACTATCATTCCACTGCCTGCCCTGCTGTTGTCTGTCTGTGTAGGCCTGGGAGAGGTTAAACATAGCCATCATTCTGGGGCCATGGCACAGGCTCTGTTTGGATTTGTCTACACCTGTCTTGCTGCTTGACACTGTTGTTGGCTATGTGAACCGTCCTGACTGGCATGTGTAGGTCATATGGACACACATGTTGCTCAGCACATTTCCTGTAGTGGTTTTGTCACCCTGTGTAGTACTGGCTACTATGGTGACTCTGGTATGTGTTACAGATGTCATGGTGCCACTATGGGTGTCTATTGTCTGCTGCCATGACATCCAGCCACCCATTTCACTTGCATGCTCACATCCATACCATAGCTACAGGTAACAACACATTCTACTCCATATGGCAATTGCTAGGTTGATTGACGTACCTTGTCCGTGTGCCAGGCTTGTGGCTTGTGCTGATGGGCTGCCTATGTCAGATGCACATAGTACACTCCCTATACATGGTTGAGCACAGGTGGTGTCATATTTGGCATCCCTTTTACTGTATGTGCAAGTCAGAGAGAGGTGTCATTCCCTAGGTCCCTACTGTGTCAGTGAATGTGCCATGCATTGTCTCTTTGCCAAGGCCAGGGCATACTGGGCATGCCTCCTTCTGCCTACTGGGGCAGGTTCAGGTTGTTCCTCCTTCAAGTCACTCTGTGCCAGTGCAGGCCTTGGCATTGGTGGGGGGCTGTGTGGCCCTGCCCCATGCTGTTCCTGCTGCAGCTGTTTCCGCAGGACCATATTGTGTAGCATAACACATACCATAACAATTTGGGTACATGTAGTTGATGAATACTGCAAGGCTCCACAGGATGTGTCCATACACCAGAACTATGCCCTGAGCATCCCAAACACATGCTCTATTATATGTCTGGCATGTGCGTGTGCCTCATTATGGCATTGTTTTTCAGGTGTGTGCATTTCTGATGGGTGTCATCAGCCACAGCTCCAGTCTGTACCCAGCATCCCCTACCAGGTGGCTGTAGGGGATGCCCCCATTGGCAAATCTCTGGTACAGCTGCGTCAGATGCCATATGTGTGAATCGTCATAGCTTCCAGGGCAGCCTGCACACATATTCAGTATAATGCCCTGGGCATCACATATGATCTGGCAGTTGATGGAGGGGATGCCCCTGCAGTTAATGTAGGCCCTACCCTGCTCACTGGGTGCTTCTTTGATGCATATGTGCATGCAGTCTATAGCACCCACTACTCCAGGGTATTCTGCTATTTGGTGGAAGAGACGCATATTGCTGGTCAACACCTCAAGGTTGTTGAGAAAATATATGTGCTCACTGGCATGTGTAACATGGCATCCAGGAACTGGTGAAATACTCTGGATGCTGATGCCTGTGAGATCCCCATGATATCCCCAGTTGTGCTTTGGGAGGTACCTGTGGCTAGTATACCTAGGCCTACACATACCTTGGTATCCATTGGGATGGGTTTCCCTCGGTCAGTTTGATGTGACACGTGTGGCCGGCACAGCTCAACACATTGCTGTACGAGGTCTCTGTCCACCCTATAGTGCTCCACTATCTCCAGCTCATGTAGCCCCTGGTACGTTACTCTGGGTCTGTACACTCTTCTCCGTCTCTCACTGTGGGTTGTTCGGCAGCATTTACATCCTCACCACCCTCAGCCTCTTGCACGTGCTGCTCTATGTTACCTGCTGCAGCCCTTCTCATTTTGTAGGTTTGTTAGTTAAAATGTCCCCGCTTGTATACACCGGTGGTGTAGTGTATGGGAAAAAACTGAGGGGAAGGTGTTTGCTTTGTTTATAGTAGTGTTCTGGGCTGGGCTGGTCTGCTGCCTGTGTAATTGGCTGATTCTGATACATTTCACCTGCCAGCTAAGCTAGTTCTCCTTGATTATCTTCCTACTGCTGTTTTTTCCTTCCCACTGCTTTCCTGTTAAAGCCTGTGTGCGTGCCACTCAAACAGAGTGCTCAAATGTGCACACTGCTGCTATTTCCTGGTTTAATCTCTTTTTTCTTCCTGTACGGCATGCCGAGCACACCCGCTTAGGCTTTATAAAGACTGCTAAGCAGGTTTAGACCCACCCCTAGCTTAGCTGTGCTTAGCTAGGAGCAACCCCAAGCCACAGGGCTCCAATCCACTTACAGTATGCCTGACACCCCCCCCCCCATGATGTCAACTACCTCTTAGGCTTGCACCCAGCTATTCATACTCTTACACTGTTGGGACCTGCCTCACATCCTGGGGAAAACTGGGATTCACTATCCTTCCCCTTATTTGCATAGGATTGTCTGCTAATGCATAGTGACATGTCTCACACTGAGCCTCCCCCCTTAGCAACCACTACTCACTGGCCATGTTGTCTTCTGTCTGCCATTGACTTGCATGGCAGAATACTGATTTTAGTTAGAATGCTTAATTTTGGTTTGTTTTGTTATTTCCCCCCGATCCCATTTGTGTGCCACTGCCCTACGCTTAAACAGCCGGAATTGGCTAATAGAAATTAAAAGTTGATTTTTTTTTTAAATTTCTGTACTGTTTGCAATGCCAGTGGCATTATTCTTGGCCACTGGTATGCTTACTACATGATATGCAACATTTATTTGGGGCTATCATAACTCCGTTTTGGATTTTGCAGACATGTATTTGGTTACTAACCGAGTACATTTCTACTGATTGCACTAGTCCTGCACGGACAGTCGCAAGCTTCCTGGATCATAAATTCACCTCATTTGCATGGATTTCTCCTGCAAATGGGGTGATTTGCATACAAGGGCTTCATCCGTGCAATATTAGTGCAGGAGCACTCGTGCACACCCCTGCAGGCTGTTCCTGGATCGCATGGCGGACATATTGCCTGCTTGAGCTTTTGCACTGATCTTGAATGCTGTGCAATATTTTGAGAATCCGGGAATATCTCTTTCCCTAAGCAGCTGTTTAACATCACTGTTCATCCACAGTTTCTCATTTGGATAAACATTAGATTTTTTATTAACAGTGACTGTATGACAATACAGGTGAAGTATATGCCTGATAAGAAAATATATTCCAATCTGTAATTTTAAAACAGTTCTGGAGTTGGGAGATGGCACCTCAGGTGAAACCTTAACAGTCTTACTAGTTGGTTTGGTGCTACTTATGAACTGTCTGTCATTGCAAGCAGGTTCATTGATATGTGTTTACTTAAATGTTACCTAATATACTGAAATGAATGGCTAAACTGACCTACTAGTATATCTAACTGCTAAAAATGCTTGATTGTTATTAGAAATAATATTTAGAAAATCATGAATTATGTGAGTTTCAATTATTCATAGTAATAATATTTACAAGTATAAGCAAGTCTTTGACTAGTGTTCTTTGGTTCTTGTAATAAGATAAATAATACTGAATATGATAAGGATTAGACATATCAAGTAATACATTTTGAGTTTTCGTAGAGTATTATGAGTGGGTCACTGATCATAAGCAGCTTATTATGTGGATGTCAAAAAATTCACCTTGAGAGCAAAGCTGAAGAGGTGAATCTTGGCATCCATGTCAAGAACACAAAATTAAAGGTTATGATTGTGTCTCTAATCATAATTCTTTGTAGTACATGCAACTTTATCTACATCATGTACTATCAGTTTCAAATGGCATGAGAGAAGGATTATCTGGTGCCAAGCCGAAGGTCTAATGTTTCATAGTTCCTTTCCTGTTGAATGTGACCAGTGTTGTCCTTTATGAGTTTAATCCAGAAAAACATCAATAATTGTAAATTAACGTCCATCGCTCATTTGCCCGCAAGTTGAGAGTTAAATAAAAAAATACATTTTCAATGTCATTTGGACTACACGCAGCCAGGTGATTTTTTCATTCAAGTTTTTCATTTCACTTTATCGTGGAAAAGTCCGTTTTCAATGTTATTGATTTTTTTCTGAATTGAACTCATAAAGGACAATGATCACATTCAACTGGAAAGGGACTATGAAACATTAGACCTTTGGCTTGACATCAAATAATCCTATTCTCGTATCACTTGTTTTATGTCTTCAGTGACATCCACACTGAAGCCACATTCACTGGATTCTACGGTCAGAGGTGTGATACACCATGTATGTGTTTTAGTTTTTACTTTGGTACTACCTGTTTCAGGAAAAAAAAAAAAGTTCTAAGTATTTTGCTGGCTTTCAGATTCGTATAGTACTAAGTGAGCTCTGTCAGAAAGAAAGTGTAACGCACTGTCTTGTGTTTACACTCACCTTGACGTACCTCTCAACTGTCCAAATTTTCACAGCATGTCCAGATTTTTGTCTCATGTGTTTTGTCTGCTCCTCATAAAATCTTCTGCTCCTTAAATCTTTGGTTTTCAGAAGAATCTCTAAGGATTGAAGTCACTAAGTGAGCAAACACATCCTGTTATTTTACAGCTTTCTAAGTTTATAACAAGAAGTCAGGGACATGTTACTGGTATGGACAACAGGAAGAAACAAATGTGTTTTTTTTTTAATTCTGCGACTGTCTTTGCTGGTCAGTACTGGTAGATTTGACTGACTAAGGTGAGACTTGACCTTAACAAGTTAAGCAGGGGTGCATAATATTTGCCAAGATCAGGTCTCACACTGTAGTAGTCCTTAACTGATTTGTCTTTTTCTGAATATCAGAGAACAATCATCACACTCCGTACACTACAAAATAATAATGCTTCACATTAGTGAGGATACTTGACATGCTACAGCTCATATAATACTTTCCTGTTACAGGTCGTCAGTATTTTAAGCTGCACTGCACATACTCTACAATAACCAAATATTCAAAATTTTCAACTGAAAAATCAACTCAATTTACTGGTAAAACAGCAGTGTCAGGTCCCAAAAAAGTCACACTGGAGCTAGATAAATAATACTCGTTTATTGTTGACTTCAACCTGAAGTCAACAATAAACGAGTATTATTTATCTAGCTCCAGTGTAACTTTTTTGGGACCTGACACCGCTGTTTTACCAGTAAATTGAGCTGATATTTCGGTTGGAAACTGTTGGATTTTATTAGTTAATTTTGTGCAAATATTCAAAATGGCATAATTTTCATACTCCAAGAAATGTAATAAATCCGAAAATGTTTCATGATATGGTTATTAGCTAGTAAGCTCAAATTAAGGTTAGAATGGCCGCTAAAATTTCACAGACTGTAACATTTTAGAGCATTTTGTTTAAAAGAGTATTTATCACTTCTATTCACTATCATAAGCATAACAACTATAAAAGTATAAATAAATAGTTACATTGCTATCTTGGAAGGTTTCCACATTGCAGTAAGCCTTTCTGATTCAGTGACCACTCTCATTCTAAGGTTTGTCTCTTTTGGGGGCTTTATCACAGAGAGTGGTCTCAATGAGGAAGCCACATGCTAATGATGCAGTCTGAGGGAGTGGCTAATGTTAATTAGCCATGTGTTCTCCCACACAAGTGTCTACAGCTTCCAGTTAACTTAGCTGACCAATTCACCTTGACTTTTTTCTTCAGTTATTAGCTTGTGGATCACAATCCAATGTGTGTGTGTGTATTTGTATGTGAGTCTGTGTGAGAGAGAGTGTTGGAGCATGTGTGCTGGTGTGTGGGTGAGTATTTTTGCTAGTGTGAAAGAGTGCTTGGGGGCCTGCTTGGGGATGTGTGTGTGTGTGTGTGTGTGTGTGTGTGTGTGTGTGTGTGTGTGTGTGTGTGTGTGTGTGTGTGTGTGTGTGTGTGTGTGTGCGTGTGTGCACGTGCGTGCGCATGCGCCTGTACATGTTTATTTTATTTTATTTTATTTTATTTTACATTTGTTGACCGGGCTAGTCCAATTGGATACATGTCCATTTTCAGTGGAGGCCCGGGGAGAAAAGCTCCAGTTACAAAGCATAATAAAAATATACAAAAACATTCTATAACATTTAGATTTTACAGTTGTAGCAATAGACATTTTAAAAACACCATTGTGAGTCAATGCAAGGAAAACAAAAATAGGCAATGACATTTGTATAGAGTAATAGTTCTAGAGTTATCAAAAATAAGAATAAGACAGAAACAAAAGGTTTATAGGATTATAGATCAAAGGTAATTCTCAGGGAAGAGAGTGCAAAGACTAAGGAGAAGGGTTAGTTATAATGAAATGATGAGAAGTAGAGATTTATGGTAGAAAATAAAATTTTGTTAGTGTCAGGTAGTAAGTAAAAGAAAATGGTTAGTCAGGGTTGTTACAAGAGCATAACCAGTGATTGGAGAGAAAGAGTTTTAGTTTGGTTTTAAATAGTGGCAGAGAGGTCAGGGTAGTCAGGTCATTTGGTAGTTGATTCCATATTTTACCCACTGAGTTTGAAAATAAAGATTTACCTGCTAAGTTATTTGAGAAGGAAGTGTGTATCAACATTTTGTTGGCAGAGCGCAGATTCTTCAAATTATTATAAGGTCTTATAAGGGTAGAGAGAATTGGGGTGTTATTAGGTTGGTGAAGAGCTTTGTAGGTGATTATTGGTTGGTTAAATTGTAGTAGTAGTGGTAATTCAAGCCTTCCTAGCTGTTTTAGATTCTGACAGTGGTGGGTCCTATAAGGGGAGTTGGTCGCAAATCTAGCGATATTATTGTATGATCTAGTCAGATTGTTAAGATTATGTTTAGAAAGATTGGTATATATGGGGGAAGCATATAACAGGGTAGAGATTAAGTGAGTTCTAGCTATTGTGGCTCTGGCTACTGGTGTCAGGAAAGGTTTAATGTGATAAAGGGATCCAAGTTTTGTATTAGTAGATTTAATTGTAGAATTTATCTGAGAGTCAAACTTTAGTTGATTGTCAATAGTAATTCCTAGAAGTTTAGTAGTGGGGTCAGGAGAGATAATGGTACCATCGTCAGATGTAAGTGTGAAATGGAGAGGGAGTGATAGACGAGATGGAGTAAAGAGCAGTAGTTTGGTTTTTTTAGGGTTAAGGAGAAGACGGTGGTTAGAGAACCATTTTTCAATAGTAGAGAAGGCTTTTTGTGTGTGAGAATGAAGATCAGTTTGAGATGAGGCAGAACAAATGATAGTAGAGTCATCAGCATAATGGATACAGGTAGACTGTGGAATGGAGAGATGAAGGTAATTTATGAAGATGGAAAACAGTAGTGGACCTAAAATAGAGCCTTGTGGGACACCTAGAGAGGTAGGAAGAAGGTCAGAAAGATGGTTTTGCCAGAGAACGGCTTGTTTTCGGTTCTCCAGATAGGATGTGAACCAGTTCATGGCAGGATGGTCGAAGGAGAGGGACTTCAGTAGGTGGAGGAGAAGTTGATGATTAACCATGTCGAAGGCTTTAGATAGGTCTACAAAGAAAGAAGAGAATAAAGTATTATTGTTACGATTATTGTTGATACAGTTAGTAAAGGATAGTAAGGCTGTGGTGGTACTATGAAATGGCCGAAAACCGTGTTGACAGTTAGCTAGGAGTTGATGGTGTAGTAGGTGGGTAATAAGTTGTTTATGGATACATTTCTCCATAATTTTAGCAAGTGGGGAGAGTAGAGCTATGGGACAAAAGTTAGAGAATTCAGTAGAGTCTCCACCTTTGTGAAGAGGAATAATATATGAGATTTTCCAGATTGATGGGATTAAGCCTTCTTTTAAGGTTCTATTGATTAATATAGAGATCGGGTAGGCAATGGCTTTAGCTCCTATTTTGAGGTATTCGGCTGGTAGTTGGTCAGCTGAGGGGGTGTTAGGTTTTAGTTTTTGAAGTAGAGAGGAGATATAGGAGGTAGGTATAGGTTCTAGGTGAAGAGGGGGAGGAGTAGAGCTTGGTCTGGGCAAGTTAGATGTATCTGGGTTTTGGCGATTAGCTAGTTTTAGTATAGTGGTAGTAAAGAAAGAATTAAAGGCATTAGCTGTTTGCATTGGACAGTCTGGGTTGGAGCCTAATGGAGTGGGTGATTCAACTCTGCCTGGGGATAGTAGTGTGTTAATAGTAGACCAGAATTTTTGTGGTTGTTGGAGGGATGTTTGTTGTAGTTGTATATAAAAGTTCTTTTTGTCCTATAGGATAGCTTTTTTTGTAATATTTCTTTGTTGTTTAAAGGTTTGGTGGTCAGTTATATTCTTTGTGGACCGCCATTTAGCCCAAGATTTGTTTCTATTGTGGATAAGTTTCCTAGTATGATTTGAGAGCCATGGAGCTGGTTTATTTTTCATTCTTATGGAATGGATTGGGGCATGTTGGTCTAGGATTGCTAGGAAGGTGTTATTAAAGTAATTAACAGCTTCATCTATAGGGAGAGACTTTAGGGGAGACCAGCTACATTGTTTAAGTTCGGTTAGAAACAGTTCTTGGTCAAGGTGTTTTTTGCTGCTGATGGTTCTGACTGAATATGGGATATTTAAGCATGTTTTATGTCTGATAATATATATGAGAGAGTGGTCACTAAGGTCATCTGGGAGGGTTCCTGTTGTAAAGTTTTGTTGAGGACAATTTGTTAGAATCCAGTCTAAGATGTTTTTTTTTTTTATTGTTATGTTTGTTTGTTCTGGTTGGAGTGTTTATTGCCTGAGAAAAGTCATAGAGGTTAATAAGGGAAGAAGGATTGGTGTTATTACATAAATTCCAATCAATACTAAAATCTCCTAGTAGAATTGTTTCTTGAGGAAGATTAGTGGAAAGCCAATTTAGGAGGTCTTCTAATATAGTCAGATTTTTACCTGGGGGAAGGTAGGAGCAGATGATGTAAACTGATTTATGGGAATTAAGCATCAGTTTGGTAATAATTATTTCAATGCTGTTATCAGAGGGTAGGTTATAATTCATTTTGCTGATTTTCAGTCCTGTTTTATATATAATTGCAACCCCTCCACCTTTTTTATTCAAATGGTCTTGTCGAATGATGCTATAGCCTGGAGGGATAATTTCTGTATCTTTTATTGTGGGTTTAAGCCACGTTTTGGTTAAGCAGAGAATATCGAATTGCTGGACATCCAAAAGGGCATGAACTTGTGGTATTTTGTTACATATACTATGTATGTTGAGATGGGCTATTGAGAGTGATTTGGAGGGATTGGTTGTTGGTAATGGGACCTTATGGTAAAGATTGTAGTTTATGGGGGTTGGTGTAGGGCTTGGGCCAGGGTTGGGGTGGATGTCTCCATCTTTTAATGAGTGTGTGCATGCGTGTGTGTGTGTGTGTGTGTGTGTGTGTGTGTGTGTGTGTGTGTGTGTGTGTGTGTGTGTGTGTGCATGTATGTGTGTGCATTTGTGTATGGGTTTCTGAATATGTGTGTATGTATGTGCAAGTGGGTGCATCTTTGCTGTGATACATGAGCCTCCAGGCAGAACATTAAGATGGTGAGATCTGGCAGCATTGTATTTGATTCAAAGACATGGAAATGATCTGCTAATGAAGTGTTTCTTTTCAACATGCTAAATGATGAACCTGCGTTAGCCAATTAGCATGGGTGGAGACAATCTCTCTGAATCCAGGCATATTTATTTCGGTATGGAAGTAAAATTTCTAATATTTTAAATGTTGTGGATTAAAAACATTCAAAAATGTTACCATGAAATTGAAGATGTTACATTTCAATTGTTTTTGTGCTAACAGAATAGACTAAATATATTTTCCATGAAAAATGATCACACTGTGCCACATCATTTTGGAGTCAGAAGCCTTTCTAAACAGGGAGAAAAACAGCCACAGTCAGTTATATCTGCAGAAACTTCTGAGAAATGTCAAGAATAAAGACTGGGGTTAAAGAAGATCGAATTATAAAACTACAATTCAGTTATGCAGGTAGCATTTCCTGTGTTTAGCTAACCTGTTAGCAATATACCAGCTGACTATATTTCGATCACCATACCTATCAAACTAAACACAAGAAATCTGGACAAAGCTAAAAATAATTGGGAAACAAAGGTCCAAAATTGGAACAAATTTTAAATATGGCTTTTATGAACATAACAAGTTGCTAGAATAATAGGTTTTGCATTACCATGAATTTTTGAGTGATATAAAGGGACGGATTCCAGCAGCTAGCTGCAGACAGTGCAGCACACTGAAGGAAGATTTCAGGGCATTGGCTGCGGACATGATTTGAAAGATAAGCCACAATCAGTCTGAGCTCTTATTTAATCAGCATATGATAATTATGAATTCTGTATGCACCCATTGGATTCCAAAGTACATTGTTTGCACCCTATGCAACTTAAATGAGACAATGTGCAATGCTAACTCTGTTTCTGAAATTCTTGGTGAATGCCATATTGCAGTGTAAGGAATGAAAGCTAATCCCATGGAATCCTATAGAATCCATAGCAATACTGATAAAAAAATGAACTGCAACAGATAGCTGTACTGTAAAGCACAGAGGAGGATCTGGCTCTGCATCCCATAAGGCAGTCAGCTAGATAGAGAGCCAGTCTACAACTAAGCCAACACTCAGATCAAAAAATGATTGCCAGGTACTCCTTAGACAGACAGCTGGTGCAGGTTGTGTGCAACATGTGAGCCTTAAGCACTGAAAACAAACGTATTTCTGAGGCAAGGGGTACTGGCATCTGGGACATTCCAATGACATATAGGAGATGCTGTAGAAATATCACAGACAGCTGCCAGTTGCATGCTCACACAATTCCTGGCAGCAATGTGTATTAAGGTAGATGAACAAACACACTTCCATCTAGACCCATGGAGCGGCAAACCATTGTGCACCAGTTCTGTAACATCACAAACTTCCCCAATGTTCTTGGTGTAATAGACTTCACCCACATCCATGTTCAGACCTTCATGCACCCCGAAGCAGAAAGATAAATCAATAGAAAGAGGTGACCATCCCTGAACTGTCAGGGAGTGTGTGCAGCAGATGGCAACACAACAGAAATCATGGTGACAGACCCCAAGAGTGTCCATGATGCTGCCATATAGAGGGAAAGTGGTCTGAGGGCTGAATTCCAGCAAGTTGAAATTTCTGAAGGACTACTACTTGGTAAGTACAGGAACACAGCTTGGTTGAAAGCTAAATATCCCCCTATCAGCATTATTCATTTTGACAACATATGTGTTTCCCCTCCACAGAACAGGTGACTGTGATTATCCATTTAAGCCATGGCTAATGACCCCATACAGAGAACCTTTCAACCCTGCAGAGGAGGCCTACAATAGAGTGCATACCACAGTACTAAACATCATAGAGTGTGCCTTTGATGTACTAAAAGCCAAGTTCAGATGTCTGGACACATCCAGGGGTGCAGTGCAATATACATCTGAAAGGGCAGCATAGATGATTACTCTGTGCTCCATGCAACTCTGTATGCTAACAACAACACATGGCAGGGTTCCTGCTGCAGGTGTGAGAGTGAACTACCCCATGAACCCCAAATATCTGAAAATGACATTCCACAGCTATCAGAAGAGGAGCAGGAGAACACAGGGAGCAGAAGAAACAGGTGTGAATGACGGAGGATACGATCACAAGTCCCGGCTCAGGCAACACTAGCTTCTGATACAAACTTCGAGTCATGACAAGCCACACATACAGAATTACACACATTAAACATTGATATTCATGTATTGCCCCACCACAGCAGCACAGATTGCATGAAATGGAACTTACCCATTAGGTGCACACACTGAGCATCAAACAAAACATCATAATTGCAACAGATAACAGTATAAACATACACATATCTATCATGACAGGGACCATCATCTCAGGCCATAAGTGACACAGATATGCATACAGACTCATAGTGGTGTATGTTTGTTTAGCAGACAACAAGAGACATACATCTGTAAACACCATCCCTATCTCTCCACTATGAAATGATGCAAACATGATACAAACAGGAAAGCAAGTCAGGACGTACTGCACAGCTGTTGTCAATATCCCAAGTAGAATACAAGCAATGTAAAGTACAGCTGAAGTATAATGTACTGACTGGAGTCATCTATGATCAGTTAAAATGACAGATTCCCATGGCATCAGACTTCCCAACAACCCCAGACAGATGACATTGTCAGTGGTTTGCACAGCAATCATCATCACCACAGGGTGAGACTGACACTACAAGACACAGTGGATCAACTGTTGGTGCTATTCTAATGCAGTCTAGGGTGCCTATGCTGATAGCTGACACCATGGTCCTGGCTGCCCCTTCCATGTATGGAAATACTCAGCCCATGTTGCTCCACAGAGGAGACTTATAGGGAGATACCAGCATGTGGAAACACACTATGGGAAGGAGCTAGGGTGTGAGCTGACTGTCTGATTGTGACTGCTGGGCACACAGTGGATTGTCCAGCAGCAGATGTGTGTGCACATTGCAGCATAGACATTGATACCCAATGAGCACGGGTTGCCTGTCTCATGGGGCACTTGTCTAAGCACAGTTAAGGCACACAGAACCCTGTTCCTCCTACAGAACTGCTGTAGTACTTCCATAACTAGGCATTCAATGGACCATGCCACAGATAACATGCTTTCATTCTGAGCAGTCAGTGTCACCATGACCTTACCATGACTGTGTTCTTGTCCTTCATACAGCATATACAGCTGGTGTACAATATGATCCACGACACAGACAGGTGCATGAGTTACAGATTCATGACATCACTGGGAACATTTAGTCATCTGTAGGAGTAGGCTGACACCTACTGATACATGCTGATGCATACTGGATACTGTCTACGTCTACTGCACTGGGCAGTATCACTCTGTTATGGATAAGTGTCAACATCACCAGCAGAATCAACAGGGCACTGTGGTCCACAGGCCTCATCATATCCACCAACTGATGTCCCCACATTGTCAAAATGGCTGGACATGTTTCCTCCACATCTGAGGCTACAGCATCATCCACATGACTGTCACCATCTGGGCCAGACTGTATCACCAAATCTGTGTCCCATGTGTCAGGGGTCATGCTACCAAAGTGAGACGTATCAGTGGATGGGCTAATGGAAGATGAAGACAGTGGATGAACTAAAAGAAGAGACAGATGACACAGGTCAGGTAAACATGCTTATATAACATGCTTGATATAATTACTGGCATATGCCACAAATATATCACTACAATGTTATAGATGTTAAGGATTTACCTAAACGTTATGTCTGACTGTGGCCCATGGAGCCTATATAACGGGGAGCTGAAAATTATGTTACATATGCAATATACATGGCATGTGTGAAGAATAACAACATAACACTCACCTGACATGCCCTAGTGGAAATTCTACACTGGAGGGAAGAGGTAAAATGCAACTGTTGTAAGGAAATAAAAGCATAAACACAGTATTAGTAAACACAGACTTGCCAGCATGTACCATTCCAACAAAGTTGCAACACGTGATCAGTAATATATACACACATACCAGTTGGTTGTAGCTGAGATGCTGATGGTGGCTGTCCTAGGCAGGGGTAGAATAACATACTATTAATGGAGGACAACAACAGAAGTAACAACAATGGCATGCATAAAACAGAGGTAATAACATATCTGTTACATACTCTCTATGTGGCAAGTTTGTCAGTCGCAATACAAATCCTGCAGTGGGAAAATGCAGACAAAGAAAGCATAGTCATATATGCAGGAAAGGGTGCATGATGACATATACAACACAGTAACAGGATATGGTGATACTCATGTTACATGCAGTGCACCAACTGGCCAGATGGCCCTGTGTATGTCAAATAGTAACATTAATTTCATACAAAACAGTTATGCTACACAGTGCTATAGCCTATGAACATCATGGGAAACCATACCTGGTCTGTCTGTAGGTGCACCTCCACAGCTTATGACCCCAGAAGATGCACCTGTAAGTTACAATGTCATGAAAATATCAGTATGGCAGTATACACTACTGGCATGACAGGGGCAATAACAAGCAATGGTCACAGTAATAGTATACAGAGATACTCATCTGGCATGTCTTCCAGATGTGCAGAAGTGGATTGACCTGTGAAAATTAATTCAGATATTACACATGTTGGTTGTAGTGTCATTTATGTGCCGAAGCTGTACAGTAACATCATTAAACATACATTGGTTGTCATCATCATGTGTGCCTCCATGTGCATGATGCAATTCTGCTGCTGCAGCACAAAAATAACAATACATGAATATGCATGCAATAATAATCTGTACTGAGGTACTCTATATGCAGCAATGTTATGCAAAGTAACACATACATGTATGGCCTGGAATACCTGCTTCTACCCACCCTAGGTATGCAGCACTCCCCACTCGCCATATGCAGGGATGTAAGAAACTGTATGATCTCATCTGGCGAGTCAATTGTGAGCCACCAACAGTGGCATCCCTCAACTTCACATATTGGCATACTATGTTGGCTGCATGAAGGATCATGTCAGAGTACCGTCAACGACAGGCATCCTGGAATCTGTTGTGACCTCTCACAGCATTAATCATGATGGTTAGGTCGGTCAAAACTTAATTCCTCCAAACTGTATTTCCTGCCTATCCAAGGTATCTCCTTCCATGCAGGTGAAGAGCATCTATTATTATGTCATTTTATATGGCAGAAAACTGTCACCCCCTAGGACTGTTTGCCATCTGGAAGACAATTATATGCACATGGTTAGTATAATGTATGGTTCCACATATGTAGATGACTATGTTGACAGCCTATGTCAATTTACCCTGTCTCTAGTTCTGTGTACTGAAAAATTATATGAAACAGTACTGGTCTCATGTAGTACTGTGACATATAAAACAACATATGTGATATAAAAACAATGTCTGAATGCACAGCACTTGGAACAACAACATAACTCGTAACATCTTTAGAGGGAGTATGTGGGATTTGAACCCCTTATAGTGCATACCACAGCAGTGGCATGTGATTGTGCTACATAATCCATACAGTCTGCATGAAGTTCACATTAACGTGCTACTCACAACATATGTGTAAAACAATAAAGTTTTCCCGGTCCCCTTCAGTAAGCACATCATACCAAATGACATTTGATGACCTTTATTAAACTTCCATAAACATAATTTTGTTAACCAATATTTATTAATTGAACCAACATATGCCACAGCTGAACATAACATCCATGTAACATTAACTAAGGCAGTGTGACTCCACTCATCCTGACCCAGTAAGCAACATCCATATCTCCACTCGCTTACTTATGAAGCAGTGTATCACCACTCACTTCATTTACCATTTATTCAATTACATATCCAACCAAATAAGCGGCTTACCTCTGCTTGCTTATTTTACTTATCAAGCAGTGTGCAACCACTCACTTTCTTTTCCCAAATTATTGAATTGAGCATCCAACACCAGAGGGGGAACAGAAGAGGACAAGCCTGCCCCTCTTCTCTGCCAACCAGCCTGACCAGCCTGTTCCTCCTCTCTTCAACCAAAATTCCAACAACCTAACCACCATTAAAAGGCATTAATCCAAACAACATTCTGTGTACCCTATCCTCTCTAACCAAACTGGATCCATGTCATCATCTGCCAAAGCCCTATCACATAAACAATGAAAATAGCCAGTTGCCTAAACAGCTGAAAGCAAGCGACTGACCCTTTCCAATGGTAAAGTAACAAACCATAACCTCATAACCTAACATAACCACTGTGTATGAGCTAAAGACTCACTTACCTAACTACCAATAGAAGCTTTGTAATGATTCCCAGGCCATTACCAACCAAATGGACAACCAAACACTAAGCCCCCTGCCACTTGAAACCATGCAGAGGCAATTGCCTACCATCCTGCCAAAATGCAGCCCCATTTTACCGCACAGTGAATATAACCAAATGAGAACTCTTTACAATTCAATTTAATATTAATCCTGCCATCACACCAACTATCCATTATAAGCAATAAGACATTTAAATGACCCCCATGACATTTTAGCAAGATGGCCACCACAAGCCATACAATTTCCATATTAAACAAATTAAAATGAACCCTAACCCCCAACAACTAAAACTGAACAGCCTACGCCAGCTTAGCATGACAACTCCAGATATTCAACATCCCCTCAATCATTATTCCTTCCATCCAGAAAGCCACAAATCCAACCCCCCAAATTATATCCCCCAACCGAACATTACATGCCTCATTTGTCACCAAATAGAAACCACCATCAACCTCACTATCCATCTGCCAAAAAGGTCTGCAAGGCTAAGTCTCATGTAATCACCTGCCAAATGCACCACAAACACTAAACCCAAGCCAGATGAAATTCCCACAAGTACAATGTACCACCAGAACCCTAAAATTCCTAATGTCACCAAAAAGCAACAAGGTCAGTGACTTGCCATCATGCCTAACTGCAGCCTCTTTATCCACCCAATGGATATACTAATGACCAAAATGAGATTTTGTTTCTTAATGGATCAATTGCCTAGTAATCCCACCATTATACCCACTATCTATTACAAGGGAAGAAAACATTTGGCAACCAAAACCATCCTGTTAATGACATCAATACATCCATGAAGCAGTAATCACACAAACCGTAGGCCAAATGACCCTCCATATACTAACCCCAACCCAGCAACCAACTTACTTTGACAATAGGCAATATCAACCCATCTTCACAGTACCCAAGTACACTTCCAGCATATGAGCCCCATACAGAATTTGGTAAATTAACCTAACTCTGTCACCAATGAAAGTGCAGTAATTGCAGCTAAATCTACCACATTTGAGAAAAAAAATGCAAATCCCCATAAACTGCCCTATCCATCTGCCTAATGGTCACCCCACTGACATGCACCACAATGGTAAAACAATGCACTGGCAACTTCTTAAAGCAAGAAATCTGGACAAAACCATAAATAAAAGTGAGATCAAGAACAAAAACCTAAGTACAATTTTTAAATACTGCTCTTACAAGATCAGAAAGTTGATAGAATTAAGTTTTACCTTATCATGAATCTTCTGTATTGCAAGATGTCTGAAAGTGAAACTTCCTTCAAAATTAAGCCAGTCCTTAATGATTTACCACTAATTTGCCATGAGCCACAATTATCTGTAAATGGACCAACCGGGGACCAAATTCTCAAATAAATGCTGTATGTTAGTCCCTGATTTATAAAATGCCACCAGAACCTTGCCTGATTGAGATCACATGGGTGCTGAAAGTTCGCGAATCAGCTGCTGCACATTTCCTCCACTCTGTGGAGAATTCACGTTAAACCTGCTGTGAGACAGCACAGTCATTACCCGTGAAACTCTCAATGCCCTCGAACATACCAGTAACTTGGCAACCTCCTCTTAACCTGAGTGCAAAAATTAGCCAACAGCCCACAAACAAGAACAGACTCCAAATACCTTCCTTATAAACTCAAAAGCTGCTAAGTCCGAACCCACATTCCCGTAACCACTGAGTGCCTTTCCCAGAAGCTGCATAAAGCAGTGTAAGCTGAACTTGTTAAGCTCCTCCGTACTTAAAAAGAAAAACTTCTTTCTCTCCATTCTCTTTCCTTCTATACACAGCATGCACCACCTGACATGAAGGCCAACTCAGATGCAGAACCTTCTCTACACATAATCCCAGCATCAGGAAATTTGTTGCTAGATACTTCTGGATTCCTCCATTTATTACTCTGAACTACTCAATATTTCTTGCTAACCAACTGTAGCAAAGAATGATAAAATGACCCCAGTCAGAAATCATTAGACTTGAGGAAATCCTACTTTAAATGAATTTTACCATAGATACTGATCCCTCTCCAGTCTCTTGCCTTCTATACACAGCATGCACTGCCTGACATGAAGGCCATGTCAAATGCACAACCTTTTCTATACCTACTCCCAGCAAAAGCTCTGCGATGACCACCATAATTTAAAGTTAAATACAGCGAAAGAACTGATGCAGTCAAACTCAGATAAGGAAGCAGCAGAAGGGCCACCATGGAAAACTCAGAATGCTGTTCACTCTCACGTACAGCTTGGCATTGTTCACTTTTCCATTAGGCGGTTCCAAAATCCAGAGTCAGCTCCTCACCAGCCTCCCTTCCTACTTATCCACAGGTAACAAGTGGGGTGGAGTGGGTAGAGGGGTTCCAACTTGGTCTTATGACATTTCATGCAGACATTAGTGTCCTTAAGCAGGTCATCCCAAAAAAATGGATATTACCCCTACACCTTAGAGAGCTGACAAAACCTGCACGGCATTATCATGAATTTTATGTAGGGTATGAAGTCTCAATCTCAAATGTATATCATATTTCTAACTTCAGACTTTGATGACTTGCTGCTGAGTAGCCAAAGATCACAATTTTATTAAACAACTAAAAGTATGAGGCAAGATCTGGCCACTCCAAAAAATCAGTACAGTTGCAAGGTATGGATGCTGACCCACACTATAACAATCTGTGTGACAGTGCTCACGCCTAACCGGTCCTGAGAGGTATAATGAGGCATACTTACTATGGAACCACTGATGCACAGTTTCAACATATTTTAAAATTAGAAGCATTTAATGAACTTATACAGATGAATATCGGCATAAAATGTGTTGAAACTGCATGGAGCCTGTTGCACATGCCTGTACCAACATTACTGTTGAACCTTAAAGCCCACAAAAAGGAAGCTAGAGTGTTTCCACACTGTGTAAAATCAGTATGCATACTGCAAGAGACCTGGGAGCCCAAAACCAACACCGACTCTCAAAGCAGGTCAGGGACAGACCCCAAATGCAGCTGCCATCAACCTCAGAAACTGGAGAACAGGGAGCGACACCAGTATACAACCCTGAAAGACACAAACTCCAAACCAAAAATACAACCTCCCGTGCACCCAAAAAAACAAGCACAATACCAGCACACAAATATAGATTCCCACCACATATTGAAAGGAAAACACCGGCGACTATGCTACACCAGAGACTTCAGACACTCACTGTCATTGGACACCCCCAGGGCATCGGAAAAATACCCATTACCCAATACCTGCCTTCCAACAAGGCAACAAACCCCCTCCAAAAAAATTATTTTTTTTCGATCACTACCCACCTCCTCAACATATACTGAAGCATCCAAGACATACCTGACCACCACCATATTACTGATAGGTTGTCTCGGACATAAGCTTGCAGTATAGCAAGTTCACATCAAAATGTGATTCCTTCCCCAGTTACACTTGCCTAAACCCCTTAAGCTCCTCCCTACCCTTGCCTCATTAGGTCCCAATCATACCTCCTTCCCATTTAACCCTTTCATCCCCCCCCCTTAATTCCTGATACTATATTATCTGAACCCATCTGAAGATGTTTCTTGACAAATTGGTTTGTTACCAACCTAATTTGGATGACTGCTACAAACATCCCATGTTGTCAACAGATGTTATGCAGCACAAGCCGATTCAGGTAACCTGCAGAAAAAAGCAGTCATATTAACCTGAACTGTTATACATGAATAGCCTATATAAACACAGTCATGTCATTGATTTAAAATGATTTAAAATGACTTAATTAATTAATTAATTCATTCATTCATTCATTCATTCATTCATTCATTCATTGTTGAAAAGGGGGTGTGTTGCTGCTATATAAGACTGCATTCTAAAATGGTGATTTGTCTGATGAAGTCTGGCTATTGAGCTCGACGAAAAGCACTTTACCTGGATTTGTCTTTACTATTAAATTTGAAGTGTGTAGTTTATCGTCCTGTTGGTAGTTTTTCTTCAGTTTGTTTTTGTTTTAGTGTTTTGAGTTTGGTTTGTTCATCATGGCTGCTGCTGGTGGAATGTTAGACAACTCTATGGAACTTTTGTCACAACCACTTCAACCACCCCTATCATCTACAACAGAGGTAGGAAATTTGACTGCCTTACTGGAAGTAAGGGCACAACGGCTGGAGGATTTGTCAGCCCGAGTGGATAGTTTAACTCAAATGAATCCCCAACCAGTATTAAATATGGTTAATCCCTCTGACTGTGCTGTTTCTGGGGCAGGTAATGTCAATAGTATGAGCAATTCTAATACTACATACCTGCCGAGAGTAAGCCAGCAGGAGAACAAGAAAGGGGCTATATATGACCACCGGAGTTTGTTACAAGAAGGTTCAGTGGCTGAAGGGTCTTCTTCAGGGCTTATTGGTCTTCAGGACTTGGCAGGCTGGTTAAGGGACCAGTCGTTTGTTAAATCAGGCACAGAAAATGTAAATATTGGGCGATCGGCTGGGGGAAGTGTCCCAATTGCATTTAATTTGATGTTTTTCGATTCCAAGGTGTTTAAATAAAAAAAAAAACTACAATTAGAAGTCAATTACTTTAATGAATGTTTGAAGGAAGGAGTAGTACCCAAAGGTCTCTGGTCATGGCAGTATCCAATGGGACTGGAGACAGGGTTTGCCTTCCACAATGAACTAATTCAGTTATTCAACAAGCATGGGTTTGAGCTCTTGACTTTAATGTGTTAGCATTATTTGATTTCAATTGAGAGCTTAACTTGTGAAACTATGGTGCTAGACAGAGTTATAAAAATGGATGTGGATTTTTGCAGGTACAAATATGACTATAAGAGGATTTTTTCCTCAATAGATCAACAGATTAAGAAATGTATGGACAATAAAATTAAAATATTGAATAGGGATCTTAAAGACTACAGAAACGGAACTGCATACCCAGTCTGCCTTCGTCACAAAACAGAGTTCCTATTGGCCAAAATGATACACACCCACGTATGCTCAACAGCAACAGGGCGAATTTGAATGAGGAAGTGACATCACTAAATGAAAGGCCATGTAAGAGTACAGGAGAAGGGCGAGCAGTACCGGTGGCTGGGACTTCAAATGGGATTATGAATAACAATTTAAACGAACATGTAAATGTTTACCAACAACAGGAACAGATGAAAGGTAACTAGGGTTTTTTCAACAACAAAGGACAGAACCATCAACGGCCCTACAACATGAGAGGGGTGGCCAAGGGCTACAACAACAGGAACAACATCAGAAAAAGAAGGTAATAACTGAAGAAGTGACTGAGCTGAATGAGAAAGTATGTAAAGACTGTAGAGTTGTAACGAATAAAGATGGGGACTTTAAAATTTATAATTTGTCTAGTTTTGAAATAGACCCCCCCCGGGATTCATGAACCTTGAGCCAGGCGCCCGCATAGCATCGGCGTTATAAAGCCAAATATGGCCACCGAGCGATTCAGGTATGAACCAATCCCACGTGCACTACCGGCGTGCGCCGGACCTGCGCCGCCCCCGGCGTAGGTATGCTAAACACACTGTGTGCGGTATTGCACCATGCAAATGAAGGCAAATATCGATCCACGAAGTGGCGCAGGCATAGCGTAAGGGCACGGCAATGTAAACCAAGTAAAATGGTTTACATTTACCCAAACATGACCAAGGAGTAATGGAAGGCTGTCAACGTCAGGTATCATACAGGTGCAATATGCCAATGGCGAAAGGCACCGAGAATGTCCAAAGAAAACATGCACAAAATGTAAATAATGACATAAATGTTATGTACGCAGAAACCACAGCAGAACCCCCGGATATGTGCACAGAAGGTGCAAAACAATGAAATAATATGACAATGTCCTAAAAGAGCAGTATAGTACACATCAGCTGCACAGCCACCACACACCATAGTATGTATGGAAAGCCTCAACCCCAGCGCAAGGGTTGTCAAGGAGTGGAGGCAGTGTTCGGCGCCGTAACCATATATTAGCAGTCAATGCCATGCAAATGAGGCAGATAATAGTGAATCGCCAAACCGGCGCCGGTGTAAGGATGGAGCAAACTGCGCAGCGGTAGTATACCGAGGAGTGGCCTACACGGAATACATGCCAATCGCAGAGGGGTGTGCCACTGTAGGAGGAAGCACATTGGAGGCCAGCAAACATGGGCTGTACAATGCACATCACAGCAGCAGGACCGGTGTGTGAGGAAATAGATGCGCTGAGAGTACATAATGCGCGCACAGATGCATGTGCACGAGGATGACTACGTTCCCCAACCCAGTCATGTGACGGCCTTCCCATCAACAACCACGGATATATGAAGGTAATGCGGAGAATATGAGGAAATGCGGAAGCAGTGTAATTGGAGCCATAATGAGCAATCAACACCAATCAATCCAGGAAGGGCAAACGGCGGCAGCTGACAACTCTGCATGCAGACTCCCGCAAAACGGGAAAGGGGAGGCATAGGAATGCAAAGATAGTAGGGGATGTAGTAGAAATGCAAACAGCAAAGAACTGAAATAGCACAGCCAAATACAGAGGTAGCATAACGGCGGCGGCAGACAAAATGCATCATATGCCATGTGCCTGCAGGATGCACTGCAGGCAATAGTAGGTGCAACGTGCAGAAACAGTAATGTAAGATGCAAAGCTACGCCAATGCAGGCAACTGTAATGTAACACTAAAGGCAATACCGTCGCAGTTGCAATGGTAAAACACTGAAGATAATCCACAGATACGGCTGCACAGACACACCCAATGACATCACCGGGTATACAGCACAACAGTATAAAGTGTGAATGCACACAACACACAGCGCGATTTCCCAAATGCCGCACCGTAGGGTGTAAACACACGGGGAACTTTTAATATGTATATGTTGGGTGCCGCCGTGGCTGTGATGCATAGGTATGTGTCAGAGACAGACGGAGTTGTGGAGGAGGGTGCGGACAACTACCGTAGGCCTCATAGGAGAAGGAGAGTGTTCAGACCAAGGGTGACCTACCAGGGTCTGCAAGACCTGGAGATAGTAGAGCGCTACAGGGTGGACAGGGACACGTTACAGCTAATAGTGGAGCTGTGCCGGCCACGCCTGAGAACAAGAGACAACAGAGGGGAGCCCATCCCAGTGGACACAAAGGTATGTGTGAGCTTGCGAATACTGGCTACAGGTACCTTTCAAAGGCCAACCGGGGATATAATGGGCATCTCACAGGCATCAGCATCCAGGGTACTACACCAGTTCCTGGATGCCATGTTACATGCCCATGAGTATATAAACTTCCCCAGATCTCAGGAGGAGTTGGCTAGCAATATGCCACTTCCACCGTGTGGCACAATACCGGAGGTACTGGGTGCGATAGACTGTACGCACATAGAAATCAAGTCACCGCCGGGAGCAGGGTAGACGCTACATAAACCGCAAGGGATACCCCTCCATCAATTGCCAGGTCGTGTGCAATGCGCAGGGCATTATCATGGATGTGTGTGCTGGCAGCCCTGGAAGCTACCACGACTCCCATATCTGGCATGCCTCACAGCTGTATCAGGTATTTGCCAGGGGGGACATCACACAAGGTCACCTTGTGGGGGATGCTGGCTATGCACTGGAGCCGTGGATGATGACACCCATCAGAAATGCACACACACACATGCAAGAACGCCATAATGAGGCACACGCACAAACCAGAATAATCATAGAGCGTGTGTTTGGGATGTTGAAATCACGGTTCTGGTGCTTGGATACATCCGGTGGAGCCTTGCAGTACTCTCCAGGCACATGTGCCCTCATATTCATAGTATGTTGTATGCTACACAATATGATTCTGTGGAAACAGCTGCTGCAGGGACATAATGGTGTAGGGCCACCAAGCCCGCCACAACTGCCAAGGCAAGCACAGGCACAGGGCATTCAGCGCCATGAACACACTGTGCCAGCCCCAGTAGGTAGACGGAGGCGTACCCAATATGCCTATGCCTTGGCAAAGAGGGAACGTATAGCACATACTCTGACAGTGTAGGCCCCATGGACTGACACCTCCCTACCTGCACACACAGTGAAATGGACGCCACACAAACATGTCTGCCCGTAATGTGTACCGTATGGGCAGACATATGTGTGACTCCAACATAGGCATCACCCAAACACTGCACACCCAATAGCCAGCGGAGCATGGAACGCCAACACCTCAACCGCACGCCGGTCCTACAGCAGACAGCATAGCCGTATGCTGCCACTTTCGGCGCAAGTTGACCACATATGTACTTATGTGCATACACAGATACGGAGATAGATATCATCACACACATAGAAATATATGTACACATGCACAGATATAAGGTACAACAGGTAAATATGGAATCCCAGGGATGCAAGTTTACAGAGAAGTAAGAGGCGAAATCTCCACATAGTAAACATAGTGAACGACAACCCGATCATCCGGGAGGGTGGGCAGAGCAGGGAACGCCAGCCATGGAAATGTCAACCTGCATCAATGCATATCCGCGGGTCGGGATGATCGCCAGGCCACGGTACAGTAACGGGATATGTGCGTGTCATATTCATAGGATATGGATGCAGAGGTACACACCGCCGCCGGCGATGCGGTCAACGTAGGTACTGTGTGAAACCGTCGGTGCGAAAGCGGCAATCATACCTCTCAAGTGTACGTCATTATGAGGAACGTACCTCATTTGGGGTCTAAAACAGTTCATGTTCCTCGAAGTTCCTCAAAGTTCCACATTGAAATACTCTGTCACACATTCATTGTTAGGAATTTATTGAAATGAAATCCTGGTAAATAGAAATTAATCATATTAATTCATTAAAGGTTCTTCTTTATAAGTAAATCAGCATATTTTAACCATCCCATCACCTTCTTAGCTGAAGTTGTTAGTAAGCCATTAGTATGTGTTCCACATTTTGCCCATTTGTCCCATATTATGAAGGTGTGTGTTCATCATTTTGGAAATGGAAGGTTGAGAGCTATGGCGGCAATATGTGCATGTGTGAGGTGAGGTTGTCGTGTGTTCTGCTGTGTGTGTGTAATGTGTGTGCCACTGTAAAATGTGTATGTAGGTGACATGTCACAGGCGGAGAGGAATAACATGCGTAGGCATACAGTACAGGAAACATAGGCGTATGTACAGCAGTACCCACAAAGTAGTAGTGACAGCTCCTCGGTGGCTAGGCGCGTGGCGACGTAAAATGATGCAAAGCGGAAATGTCCCAGAATGTACCACAGGACCATAGCCAACAGGAGATTCAAAGGACGCATGTACAAACCATGACCGTATGTATGGCGGCCATATGGTAGACTCAACACGATACGTCGGCAACGTTACACAGCATCAGGCATGTATGCGAAAATACATGTGCTATCCCGGCACCGATCGTGGCCACCTACCGTCCCGTAAATACCGCTGTGTGTTCCACGACTGTTAAGTAAGCAAGCGCCACACGAATAGGAGGCAACCGGTAGCATACAGGCCGTCCCAAGTACAGGACCACAATCACCGCAACTATCAGTGACAAAATGCCAATGTATAGTAGGCACGTACGAACAACCGCAGATATATAACCGATGTGAAGGAGGAATACGTGCAGGAAGCACACATGCAGACGATACTGACACCACACGACATCAACAAAACAAACAGTCCCAGAACAACAGACAGGTAACCTGCAGCTCCCCAAGCAGGGATGGAGCACACACACAAGCATATTGTGTATGTATAAATGCAAGACCCACACCCCGTACCCGTCACCCACATCCGCAGATATACCCCATCGCACATATCAAAGGGATACCAGCCGAAACCATAGCAAAAACATACAGGCAGTCAATGACAGCGGCATACCCGCAACAAGCCGCGTGGGAAACACTAGCAGCAGCTGATGCATCCCTGCATCCATTGTGTACAGGAATATAACAGCTATGTTACACATCTGAATGCACAACGCCATCAACAGACGCCGCCTGGACACGGACACCCACATGTTGAACAAAATACCATACCCAACACACACAATCCACGGCTAACACCACGGCGAAATGTACCTGACACCACACATAGCGGATGCAGTCACACAAACATGATACAATACATACCATCCCCACTAAGGTATTGCAAATAACCGACGCCCACACGAGGAATGAACCATGGCCTAGTTCTGACGCGTAACGTACGAATGGAGGAGGATCACCGCTGATATGCGCATAAGTACACACCGAGGAACAGCTATTGGCGTGATGAACCCACATGCATCAGGTAACGACGAATATAAGGAAGACTCCCTGGATATTCAAACCGTATGTTCATACCGAACAAATAGTGAAGACAAAACAAGGAGTATCAAGCAAGTAGTGACGAATACAGAACCAAAGGCCAGAAAGGTATGTCGAACCCACGAGATGTACTGGTGTGTAACGCATGATACGTATGACGAATCTGCACTGTATGTGAATGGTGTGTGTAAGTGAAGATACCTGTCCATCAGGCAGAGAGTGGTGAAAGGTGGTTATGTAATGCTAAGCCACGGAGCATACCAATGACTGTGGACAACGTGTGCACAGCAGTGGGACAACATGTACACAGCCGGGATAACCCAAGGTCCGCCATAGGGATTTCAAACACAGAACAATGCCACCACCCACGCTGATGCTGGCAGTGGATATCCAACAATGAAGTGCCACAGCAGGGGATAGGACATGTATGTATAGTGTCACAGCACACATGTGTATGGGCATATACCGTCGATGTCATACGGAATGTGCGCACGACGTGCACGTATGCCTCGCAGTAGGGGTGACCATGTCAATTATGTGTAATGCAAAGCTGTCATGATGGATATGTTCAGAAATCATATACAGTATCACAGGCATAGCATGCATGATGGAGGGATGGCCTAATGTTATGTACATAAACAGGATATGTATGGCCTGCACATATGGGACAGAGTAGTAGCAGAATAGGTACCCGAAATGGAGGGAACAGCAAGTAACCGTGTCCAAACGTTCTGTAGCAGGTGCAATGTGTGCAACAATGATGTCCGGCAGGGCCGTGTGTAAACACATGTGCAATGTACACAGTAGTGTCACCCCCCCACAGTAGTGTCCACTGAACAGCAGAGGTGGATGTCAACTGTATGTCTATACAGTACTTCCGCTGTGGTGGTACCATGGGTCTGTATCACCCTACCAGCAAGGGAGCTATCACATGACCAGTGACACAGTGTATCCCTGTGGGATGTGCACAGGACCTATGTCCCACAGCACGGTGTGTGTCCAGTCTGCGGAGGTCACACAGACGCCCAGGCTGAGCAATGTGGCATGTGTGCACACATGCAGGAGTGCTCCATTCACCCTGCCCACTGCAAACGCCATGTAGGAGTACTACATGCATCAGTAATGTGGAGAACATGGCCCATGCCAGAGTAGATGACACCCCTGTGTTAGTGGTATGCAGGTGAGTACAGATGTGTTTCACGACTGTCATTTGCATATGTAAACTGTCTGAGCCGGGTAGACATCACGGCATGACTATACTGTGACATGTAAAGTTGTATCCATTGTGTAAGGTACACCACACATGTGTTATTGTAACACTGCCCGCATGTACATGTGTGTATGGCACAGGTACAAGTGCACCCAATGTATCAGCTAGACATACAGTCCAGAAATGTGGCCCTGCACATGTGTACCCACGCCATAGTGGAATATGGCAACCACAGCACCATGTGGGGCATGTGTGTGTACAGCAACCATGTACAATGTGATATGCATGTATGGGGACAGTATCCATGTGATACACAGTGCATGACTGTCACTATGCAAAGGTGATGTGTATGCACTATGTGTGATGTAACTGATGTAATGACATCTACATGATATATCTGCCACACTGACACCTGTATGGTTGTTAGCAGTATGAGTAGGTTGAGCTACAATGCTGCCAGGTATGTAGATGTGGTATATGTAGGCATGGACAGTACTCTGTGACAGCATGTAGTGTATGTAAGCAAATAGTGAGCATGAGGGGCCACATGATTGAGGACTGTGCAATGTCACATGTACCTGACATGTTGTAGTTAGCATGATATGCCTGCACCACTGTGTGACCTGCACAGGAGTCACATGGCGTAACATCCTGAGACATAGGGTACGATGTGATGCTGGATGCCGACACTGGCAATACCATAATGTGGAACGGCGCTGAAGGGCAAAGAGTGGATAATGTCTGATTTGTCACCCTCTGTACCACACCAATCACCCATGCAATGGTATGACAGGTGGCCAGCATGTGGATGTGGTGTGCTGTGGTGCACAGAAGCCCAACAAGGGTGCCAATAAAGGCATGGAGGTCGTCAATGAGTGTGTGGAGCATGTATGTGAGGATGTGGCCCAGTGCCATACTGAATGGCCCAGTCATGGGTGTACAAATGCAGCCCCATACGTGCAATGCAGTACCACCCATGTGTAGTGTGATAGATGTGGTAGTGTGGTGGTCAGGGTACACAACGTCCATGAACGGGCTAGCAGTCAATGCAGTGTGCTGCTGTAGAGACATATAACAGCCAGGTTTGCGGGATACAACAACTACAGAGATTGGAGGTGACATTGGGACCATGTCCTAGGACATAACATGTGCATGTCAGTACCATGTATGTGTCCACAGGGTTAATACAATGTCCAGCCATGGATTGGAACCCTGTAGTGAGTGAGAGTGTGTATTGTCGGTAGGTAACCCATTGGCAGGCACGATGCCAGCAACATCTGTGTTGGCAATGCCTGCATGAGTGTTGTATGCTGCATTGAATGTGGATGTAGCCAAACAGCAGAGACATACCACCACACTGTGTGAGGGTCCACACTGCAATGTATGGCAGTCATGTGTAGGTAGCTAGCTGTGGAGTATGTGATGCACCATGAGGACCCACCATGACTGTCAAGTGATGCACCACACACATGTGAACATAACTACCGTGCAACAGCCTGCACATGTGCCCATACAGCACATGTGCATGGAACAGGAATACCACTGTGGCGTCTGTGAAAATGCCAGTACCACCATGTCTCTGTGTGGAATAGCATGGTCCCTACCAGTGCGTAAATGTAGTGGAAGTGCACTGTGATATGTGTTGGCATAGTCACGTATACTGTCCATCGTACGGGGTGCCATGCCATCAACTACCTCTGTCAGTGGATGTTGGTATTACCGGCTGTAGAGCGTATGTACTATGCATGCTGCGATGGTCGTGTGTCTAGGGCGTGGCTAGCAGGGCTGAGAAGCATGGATGTTCAGCAAACAGAGGGGGGATGTCTGTAGGTATAGCACACAGACACATGGAGGTATGGTGCATGCCGAGGGTAGTGTAGGTATGGTATGTGTCGTGTAATGTGTCACCCAGCTATGCGTACTGCATGGCCAAGCATGTGTGGGTACATGGGAGTCCATACTAGGGAAGTGCGTGTTGCTGTCAGTACATGGCAGTAGCAACTGTCCCAGGTGCAATGTACAGTATGACAACACGGCCAGCATGTAACCTGTGGTGTACAGTGTATTCACTGTCGCGTGTCACAATGTGTGTAGCGGTCACGAACATGGGTATCTGAACATGGATTACCTATGATGCAATGTGTCTGGGGAATATACAGTATGTGTGTAAATCACTGTGTGGTGTGGGAACCACCCACCCGTGTGTGTTGCAGTCCAGGTATGTGCCTGGGAGGTATGATCTGTGTACAATCTGGACTCGCAGGTGTGCTCTGTAGGGCATGGAGGCAGGTCCCAGGCACTGCAGATAAATGACATGCGTGCCGTACTGTCTGTGCAGTGCTTGTGTACAGCACAGTGGAGGGTGTAAGCATTGTCACACATCACTGCATGCTGTGCCTGCCTGTGACAGCCCTGCCGGAGACAGACATGTGACACTGCTGCACAGGCAGCATAGCATGTGAAGATGTACATGTGGGCTGCACACCTTAGGCAGATGTCTGCAGGTCATGCGTGCCACGGTAGTGTGGTTGAACACGACTGTCAGACTGGACAAACACCACATGCCTGCATAAGTACAGTACGACCATAGTCAACAGTCCCAGTGACAGAGTAGGCCAATGTACAGTATCCCTGTGTGCAGACCACTGGCTACTGGACACCTGGCTAGACACACACCCGGAGGTTAATTCACCATTGAGCCATCACATGTCCCAGTCCATGTGGCCTGTACAATGTCATCACAGGGTGGTCACAATAGCAGGTGGCAAGGCAGACACGGTGTACCAGGTGATGTGTCATGTGTGCATATGTTGAGTAGCACAGCCGTTCACATGTCCGCAACATACTGGTGCACGATGTATACTGTGACATGATGTGTGGAACTGCACTGTCACCCACTACAGGGCCATCTGACACAGGTGTGTTGTGACAGGTGTAACCCATGTTTGCACAGGATACACACTGCTGGTGTAGGCAGCCATGCTGGTGGCTACCAGTGGTACATGCAGTGGTCATACAGCCATACTGCACACAGTGTTCATGCAGGAATGTCCATTGTCGTGGACGATGTGCTGCTATGTGAAGGTAGGTGTGTGTTGTGAATGTTACACATCCAGATGACACCATCTGGCGCAGTCATGGTCGTCAACACCATTACACATATCCACAGCAGTCAGAACCCAGTCCTGACAATGTGTGTCAGTCACCCTCGTACTGTGTGACATATGTGCACATGGCGGAACACCTCCCACTGTCATCTAAGATGGCTACATGATGTTCGGAATGTGCTGTGAAAATGTACAATGCTGGTAGCCCAATGAAGTACCTGAAATCACACACAGTATGCTATGGCAGCCATGTAAACCATGCACAACAATGACCGCCCAACAGACACAAACAATGCGTTGACACGTGGAACATGTGCACATGACAACCCCAATGAGGTATGTTGCACATATTGATGTACAATTGTCATCTATGGCCATAGCATGGATGCAGACGCACATACCCCACAGGTAGTACCACGTGATGTAGGTAGGGGGGCATTGCACGTGTACATGTGACAGTAGCTGTACAGCCACATGTCCTGCATAGCCGTCATGTAGGGGTAGCTGTGGCATGTGACCGCTGGACATGCCCGTACAATTGACCATGTCCCACAGGAGATGTGTTATGTGTGTACCACATGTGATGTGCCAACAAGCTGTGACGTATGGCTGTCGGTGTACCTGTGTGACATTGTCTGTGATGGGTGCAAAGGCATATAGTATCGTATTGCATGCCCACAAGCCCCACATAGGTGCATAGCCTGAACATACAATACAAGGAGGGTGTGGGATGATAGCAACCCACAGGAGGGGATGGGTACGGACGGCAGACCACAACCACATGTGCGTGTATGGTGTTCACGTCCACGACACATGAGCATCTGAGAGGCTAGCGTTACAGCTGTACAGGGTTGCATGCATATATGTTCAGCAACATCCCTGTGTGTCCCACCACTGGCCCGTGGACCGATGGACACCAACCAAATGTGCAGATATGATATTTGCACAGCACATCACAGATGCCTACTGTACAACAGGCTTACCGTGTAGACATGTGCACAGTAGGTCTGCGCCAGCTGCAGTCAAACACGTTATGTGCCGAACCACACCAATAGTGCAGGCCATGCCACAGATGGACGTGCATGCATCTGTGTATGTATGGCTGTGAATGTCTCCGGCATAGCAGTATAGCTGTGTCACCGTTGTGAACAACAATATGAATGGGTTGTATGTGTGAGGGGTGCGTCATACATGTATGGTCAGATCGACAATACCATCACTGACCCTGCTATGTGAACATCCCTGTCCCCATACATGGATACCTATGCTGTGCCCAACACCACATTCACAGAGGGAGGGATGGCGGTGTGTAGTGCAGCAGCAGACATGGGGGTGGCAGCAGGCACTGGATGTACACATATGTGGTACCCACATCAGTGCAGGCAACCATCCATGTGCACGGGATAGCCGTGTGTGTCCACATACAGCACTGTGTTGATCAATATCACAGCACATAGCACCTGCCAGGGTTACAGTGTATGCATGGATGTGTGATACCTGCATGCACCTGACACACCCTCAGCAAGCAATGTGCAGCATACCTTGCTTGAGGCCAGTGTCCACACCATGGTGATAGACATGTTGAATGTCCATATACACATAGCAATGACATATGGAATGGACAGCCACCCTGCCAATAACGTCAACCCCCAGGTGGATCACAACCCAGTGCCATGTATGTGGCATACCCTGCCATACCATGCAGCCCTGCCCAGCAAGGTTGCATGAGCTATCACAGTCCTACATGGTGCAATGGACAAAAGGCACTCTCACTATCAACCATACACAGCAGTAATGTCGCGGTGATGCACCCTGTGGTGTTACAGGTGCTGTGTGTTGCTCTGGACAATGTGTGTGTGTACATGCTATGCATGGCCTTTCCTGCTAATGTGTCATGGTTACACAATGCCCTATGTCTATCACATGTGCAACACAGGTGAGCTGTGGCAAGTTGTCCAACACCCGTACAGTGCTGTGTGGATGTACATGGCACAACACATGCATGTGCAGGTGTCCATGTGCATGTGTACAGTGCCACTGCTGACGTTCACAATGGCTACAGACGTGGTGTTTACTGACATATACACAGCTTCCAGGTGAACAGTAGCACCGACGTCACATGGGGACCTATGCCAACTGATATGGACACAGGTGCAGCCAGGTGCACATGTCCACAGCAGGCTAACATCTACATGGTGCGTGTACAGTGTGATGGGGTGGCACACAGATATGATGTGACACCCACTGCTCAATGGTGTGAAGCCAACACATCGGCTGTGTCACTGCCACGATGCCTTTCACAGATTACTGTGCAGATGTTGTACATGTCATAGCAATGTATTTCCAACAGTATGCCAGCACAGCAGTGTAACTTTGACCTGCCACCATCATTATGTCTTACAGATAATGCCACGTTCCCGGCTACCCGCATTCACCCGTCAGGAGGATGAGGTGATTATACCATACCTCCATACAAATCATGACATCCTATTCAGTCATGCGCCACAGCAGGCACAGGAATGAGAGGAGATGTGGCAGGAGATGTGCAGGAGGGTGAACAGCCTGGGCGGACACAACCGCAGTTACCAGCAGATCCGCAGGCACTGCACAGACCTGATCCGGCATGCAAGACAGCGTGCCACTGCAATCGCCAGACAACAATGTGGGACAGGTGGTGGGCCACCAAACCAGCCCCCACTCACAGCCACGGAGGAGCTCCTGGCCAGTCTGGGTACACCCACAGAACAACACGCAGAAACTCTTGCGTCCATCGTGGAGGTGGGTGTATTGCAAACTATGAGGTCGGAGCTGCCTGGTACAAAAACCC